>NC_051176.1:53272909-53372908 GCF_013339695.2 Rhipicephalus sanguineus
TGTCGGCAGTAAATTTTCCATTTTGTAGTCAGCGCCTGTGATGTCTGTACCTCTTCCTTCGTCTTCGTTTTCAGCGCGCAGTTATTATTAGCAGTAAACCAACGGACGCATGCATTTCGCCTACACTCTAAACAGAAAAACGCCCAGATGGGAGTTTTTGGCTTGTCCTCTAGAACACTCCCATCTGTACATCTTTCTATGCCCTCAGAAAGGGCGTAAAAAAATAACTCCCATTACGTGCAGCTGTCACGTGCAGCTGTGACGTGCAGCTGTCACGCACTGTTAATCCACCAAAACTACACCCAACTGTTTAAAATATGTGAAATAAACTGTTTATCTGAACGCTAGCGCCTTTCAAGTGGTATTTTGTCATTTTTTACCTATTTTTGTTAAGCATTGCTTTAAGAGCTACATTGGGTTCATCACATATCAACTAGCTAGCCCATCTATCGTCCTTCATTTTCCTGCACTGAGTATGACTGTACCGCTATGACGAGCATTCTGAAATTTTCATCGCAAACGTATCATAAATTTGGAATGTCCACACTCAATTTTCACCAAAATGAGAGCGCACGTCACTTCTGTATCAACATAAATACAAATTTTGCTCTACATGTTACCGTAGATCCCACCTAAAGCATCAAAACAAAAAAATGGCAGCACCTATAAAAAAAACAGGTTAAATCATAAACAGCAATTTGATCTGCAATTTGAAGGGTCCTTGTTTCAAGAATGTCTGTGGCAAACTGGTAAATGTGTGGTGGCGCTCCAGCTTATGACACTCCTGAAATGGTGAAGGCTATATCATTGTACTTGAAAAGCTGAGACAAAGAATTAGGTGGTCAACTGTCACTTAATGACGTAGCAAAACTTTATGCACGAGTGGATGCCTCATTGCTTGTAGACTGGCAGACAGATGTTGCAAAAATAGCAAAGCAGGCTGACATAATGCAGGGCATATTCCCACCTAAAATTTATGAAAATTAAACTAAATGTTGCAGTTTGATGCGTCCAAACCGCAATATTATTATGTGGCACACCCAAATGGTGGGGAGTCCAGATTAATTTGGACCCCCTGGTGTTTTTTAACGTCTGTCTACATTGGTAGAGCATCGGGGCGCATTACACGAAGGCTACAGGTTCGGTCCCTGCCAGCGGCAAGTTGCCTTTTGTCCACTTTACTTTCTTCGCATCTACTATATTGCGTTACCACAATGCACTTAAAGCAGTACAGTTAACACCCCCTATACCTTCTTTGGCTTCATTATGTGCTGGTCTTTATCAAGGTTGAATCTGAGCACATGGCTTTTGCATTTTAACCCTTAATGAAATGTACCCACCACAGACGAGACACAAGTTCTGCATTCTCGTTCATAACAATGGTACACATTCACCACAAAACTGCCCCAGCAGGCACGCCTTTTTTTTTTCATTCTTAAAGGGACTGTCTACCGCTCGGAAAAAATTTTCTGATTGTGTTGAAAAGCATCCTCGTCGCATCGGCAGCCACGAGGATGCTTTTGCCCCATAAAAGAGGAATTATATTTTTAATTTGATGTTGAAAATCGTGAAAAAATGACCGCTAGCGTCACCCAACGGCGATGTGGTTCAATCTACTGGTATGACGAGAAATCCACGCAGGTAGACTCATTTTGCTTAAAAACAAACATGTATAACTTGAAATTGTATTTTACGCACTTGAGGCACCCTTCGGTTGCGTCAGAGAGTAATTTTTTGCTTTTTTTTTTCCCACGCATCCAAAAAGGCGCCTGGTGGCGCTGCTTGCGGCGCCATCTTCGATTTCGTCTGCTTCAACTTATGTGGTAGGCCATGCGGCTCTCTGCGCTGATCGTACTGTGCTGCTGTATTGTTGTTAGGATGTCTCACATGTGGTGCGCTGTGAAGGCGCGCATTTATTGATCGACTTGGCTTGGATTGCGGCAGCTGTGCTAAAATAAACGCATAGACTGCGATTACAGCAAAACAAGTGTTCTGTAATCGTATAATAAGGCTTCATTTACCGCTAGCGCACTGAAAACGCCTGTTACCATTAATTACAATAGTGTTCAGCGAAAATAAAGTAATCCTACAGAAATCACATGTGCTTTCGGTTTTAATTTTTACCGGCACTACAATCGTCATCGCGTCCACCAACCAGTGTTGTGGGCATGTTTCACGCCAATGAAAGAAGACCGAACGCAGATCGAAAAATTTTGATGACACATCATCTTTTATCAAAAATAAATCATGAAAATAGCCGTTTTTCTCAAATAGTCAAGGGTTTCAGCAAGTGGGCCTCCCTCGAAAAAATTTCCTGGCTATGGGCCTGACCTCAGATATTATTATTTATGATTGATCTTCTTGTGTAAAGACTTCAATGTGTAATACATGTTGCATTATTAAGCTAGGCCACTGCCTCTTTCGCATTTAGTATAATGCCCACAGACATGGCATTATACTAAACCACAGGCAAAATGCCACTTTTCTCCGCAAAACTTCAGCAATATTAAGTTTGGGGCTTAAAGGGGAGATATTGAACAAAAATATGGAAAAATGATGAAAGCATCGTATATTCCCTCAGAAGACACAACTGTTTGGATAAACAGTCAATTTCAGGTATTCTTCCAAGTTTCCCATGGTGCATCGACATTAGCTTGGCGTCAGGCTACAGTACTAATTTTGATGACTACACGCAGCAGTCTGGCTAGTTGTGATGATGTCGGGTACCGAAATTTCCGAAATGGCCACTTGTGTGTCACTGAAACACCCGAAATTGTCACTCGTGCCCCACCAACGAAGCCACGGTGTGAAGTGGTTATGAAAATATCACGATATCTTGTGCTAGCACATGAGGTGAAGTGGTCATGCAAATATCATGATATCTTGTGCTAGAGCATGAGGAGAACTATATTCTTGGCTCACACCGTGTTTTGACGCACGGGTACAGTAGGAACCAAAACTAGCTTTTAAAAACATACTATAATTATTTCTTCGAGATGGGCTTCTAGGCTCTTGAGGGCTTGGCTTTTCATTTGGCACAAAGATAACGACAACTGAAAATTACTGTATGAGTACCCCTTTAGACCATTAACCAAATCAGTAACGTGGTAGTCAGACTAGTTTTATTTTGACAAGGCTGCACGCTGCAGCCAGCAGCGCTTTTACATATCAAAGTGCGCGAGGCAGATAGCGTTTGCTGTCTCTAGAAATACTCCCACACGAACACGGTGGTTACGTTTGTTATTTAATAATTTATGCAGCAGATGGCACCAATAGTCTCTATAAAACTTTCTTGCTCTGCCTGCTCACACATTAAATGCATTCGTTCTCCCTGTATTTGAATATCGGCAGCTTTGCGTAGCTGCATGTGGCCGTCTTCCTCGCTGTATCGCCCTCACATCGGACGAATTTCTGCTCGGACTGCCCTCGCGGACTTTTCACATGTGCAAACGTGTATTAGTGGCAAATAAAATGCCACAGTAGGTTTTGGGTGACACTACGCTGCAATTTCAGATTTCAAAGGACTGAAAAATCCCTCCCTCAATTTTACAAACTTCCTGATTCAATTAAATAATTCGAGCCCCTTCGTCACTTCAATAAGTCGAGTTTCAACTGTATTTTATATACATATACTCAAATACTTGACAACCAACGCTGTTAAATTTTTCCACTTTGGTGAACATGAGCCTAAAGTTCCCTTGGTTTAGTGCATGCTCTCGAGTGGCTCGCTATATTCTTGGTACCCATTTATAAAATTAACTAATTACCATGGGCCAAAC
Source organism: Rhipicephalus sanguineus (assembly GCF_013339695.2). Taxonomy (NCBI): domain Eukaryota; kingdom Metazoa; phylum Arthropoda; class Arachnida; order Ixodida; family Ixodidae; genus Rhipicephalus; species Rhipicephalus sanguineus. The sequence continues at coordinate 53,276,689 of NC_051176.1, forward strand.
CTAGGTCATGCTACCATTTACTTTCATTATCTTATGAAATGCTTGCTAGTGAATGTAAGAAACTCTTTACTGTGAACCTTTTATGTTCAAATTCTCCACAACATTGTAAAATCTCAAGGCAGCAGTCTTCTAACGATCCAACCAGATTGTCTAGCTTGCTTGCACTGTGCAACTAGGGGCCAACTGCAATAAAATCTCATTTTCTTTAAATTTGTTATGAGTGAGCATTATTTTCCACTAAAGCCATCTTGGTAAGCCTGTAAAGCTGATAACCGTATATTTCTTGTTAGCTGCCTAAAACAGTTCTTAAAGGAGCACCAACACAAAAATTTTGCACCTTCTTTTTTCTGTTGCAATAAGTAGATAATAATCAACTTATCACGGCTGCAAAGCTCGTTTGCTCGAGCGCACCGCGGTTAATTATTGGGAAGGGTTTTATACCGCCCAGTCGCAGTTTCCGTTTGAGAGAGTGCGGAGCGAGATGGGACCTAGAGTGGTTTTCGTGTAAACATAAGTTGGCTACGTGAGGACAAAAAACCGCGTGCACGTGAGCACCGCCTTGACAGCTCTTTTCAACGAAGGCTTCAACGAAATATACGTGACTCCCTAAAAATGCACTGCCGAGGCAAGGACACCAGCCTTTGTACTCCCGTGCAAGCCTGCCCCCTCTTTCCATTGAAAAGGTCTGCTGGGAGACAGCGCTCGCAAGGATAATGGCAGCCAACACAAACTCGTGACGCAGGTGGCGGTTGGTTGTTTACAAGGAAACCAGAGGCACGTTTCACTTGCAGTGCCACGACACATACTATGAAATTGATTTTAAATAGTTCTAGGCTGTATTATCCATTGATATTTTGTAGATGATGCATGTGTGTCCACACAAATCTATCCCACAAGTTATCTCGCCTTCAAAATTCTGTGTCAGTACTCCTTTAAGTAGGCAATCCATGCACATGGTGGTTGTCATTATGACATAGGTCCCAACATGCTGGTTGTCATGTGCTTCAGCACCTTCATATCTCAGAAGTCACGCTTAAAAGGAATCCGGCAATTTTTCGATATTTACCAGTTTCAATAAAACTTTCAAACATGTTCTCTTCGGTACTTTGATGATATGTGGCAAATTGTACAACCGTGAGTAATTTAGTTTTCAAGAAAACAAATTTTAAAACATGGTAGCCAATTCCGGAATCACACTTGTAAACGCGGGCTACCCTGTGTATGCCAACGTAACGTGCCTACTCTTTTCCAGCCCCGCCTCGTCCAGCACATGCAGTGTGTGCTTTCTTCTACGTGGCGACGACGCGAGCACAGTTGTTCGGTTTTGTCAGCTGCACAGCATGTTAGTCGTTGCTGACATCGGGTCTTACAGTAAGCACGCACAATATTGAGCAACGAGAAGATCGATACGGGGGATGTCAGCTACATCATGCGCCGGCGGGTCGAAATCAAAAGGCGATGCTTCCGCGCTCAGATAGTAGCTGTGATCATCGTTGAACTTGTCACTGGTAAGTTCAGACAGGCTGGCACAGCTTGATTCCACGTCGGATGACATTGCCAGCTTGCTTTTCATGCGATAGGAGAAGCACGTGTGCTATGTTTACATCCTGGCTAGTCGTGGCAGCGTGCAGCGTATTTTGTGACGTCATCGCATACCCACCACAGAGCAGCTCCCTGTTTCGGTTTTGACTCATCTTTTATTGTCTATTTAAAATTATTGAGGAGTCTCTCAGCAAAATGAACCACCCTAGCTGATACAGGATTTCTATTCCTATTTGAAAACGGCACCATCTCAATATGGTCGAAAATGCACTGGAGTTCCCCTTTGAGGGCTCCTCTACGAACTCCAAGCTGATGTATTAAATTTCGTCTGGCCCTCTTGCTCGTGGGCCACTTCTCCTCCTCTGAACACTTCTCTCTACATTCCTACCTCCATGTAGCCTCGCCTATTCCTGTACCCCAATAGTTATTAAACTCAGTTAACCCCAGATAACAGAAGCCCGGTGTTTCATCGGCCACTGAAATAAGTCGTAACAAAACACTAACATCAAAAGTCTGAAGTCTCAACTCGTTACATTGCCTCAATTTTTGCTGGACAACTACAATGGTGGGGTCACTGAAGAGCATATACAAGCTGCAATACCCAAACAATCGATGTGACATTTCCATGCACTTGTTGCTGTGTGCAGAGCATGCATCACAGTTTTGTAAGGTCCCATGCGCACTCGAGCTTACAATCAAGCACACTTCTGAATGTTCTTCCACAGATTTGATACAGCCTCAAAGCTGCTTAACTGCCAGATCAGCGACAAGAACATTTCATAACTTCAAAGTTATGCTCAAACGATGCTCAAGACTTTTTTTTGGCTCTCAATTGACAACAGTAGGGTTGCAACCAACAAGTGCACAGCTGTTACAAACTAGGAGAAACAAAGGCAACCACTAAAACTTATATAATACAATTTTAGTTCCCTACAGCTCATTCATGATGAGCAGTTGAGCCATTGAATAGTTAAACTACCAAATTATAGCTAAAGAAAAGAAGCATACATGGAGTGCTTACCATGCGATCTTGATGTATGCGGCAAAGAGCTTGTCCACTATGGCACGGTGCACAGCGCCATTTATTTGTATTTTTCTCCTCAGCACCTCGTCGTAGTGCCCAAAAGAAGGGAGCACAAAATCTAAAAAATCCCGTTCCTTTTCCAGTGGCACCGACTGGATGGACTGCACGTTTTGTGCGTTTTCTGTCACGGCACTGCAAAATAACATACAGAGTGCTTTAAAATTAGCAAATACTGATTCTCTAAATGTCTGTCAGTTTTATTTTTTTCTTTTTACTTTCACTACTAACAATACCTCTGCTCGGCCATTTCCACAGCTCCTCCTGCACTCTGCACAAAAGTCAACGTAGGGCTGGCACCCTGCAAAAGGGAAACTTATGTTGTAACTCCTCAAAAAGCAAACATGAGGTAACGCGAAGTAGGTTAATAGGCATTTGGGAAGACAAAAAGAGAGTTAAGATGTGAATGCCTACTGCAGCAAAGGAGCTGTTGATTGCTTTAACATTGTGAGTCCATGTACACACATGAAGCCAGACAATTCTACCGAATGCCAAAAGCCACTGTGTTGGTGTCTGGTTTTCCTTAAATTTATGGCATTTGCTTTTTGGCACTGGATATTGTAAAAGTACACCTGCCACAATTTACTCAGTTCCTAAATTTTATTTTGCTTGTTTGATCCTGTTCTCGCTAAATATTGTATGCCAATTCTTTGTAACATTCCACATTGTAAATTACACCGTGATAAAACCCCTGCTTAGAATTGCAGAAAACAAATAAGATATTGCCAACCTGCAACAGTACTCACATCAACATGAAGGCCTTGTTTCCGCACCAATTTTATTTTAGCCTTGTTTGGGACGTCACTTCCTTCCTCAAGATCAACATAGTCGTCTAGCTCTTCATCATACATTTGGATCTGTTAAATCAACATGTTAACGAAGCAACTTTCTCCGAGTGTACTTCAGTAGCCCACGTTGCAAAATCATAGCAAGATTACAGGAAAACACGTAAATCAGCATGCAATGACTGGCTGAAGCTTCAAAAACTCAATAAGTTGAATACATGTTACAGCGGAAGATCAAACATGGTTTGTTGTTTGCATAGAGTTTCTTACAATAATACCTAGAGGGGAATCTGGCGCTAGTGTCTACGTGGGCTCCTTGAGACGCGCTTCAACCACCACGGGAATGATGGGAAGTACAGGCTTCGGATTTGCTTCGGATGGATTAGGTTCTTGAGATTCGCAACGATTGTTTGCCGAGTGTAAAACATAGTGATATGAAGTTACTTCCAATTAAAACTTGCTTCATTCTTTTGTATGTGAAACTTATTGCAAAAAGTTTGCCTGACCGTGAGATGGAACTGAAACCTGGACAAATTCAACCACCAGGGTATGCATTGCTCTGCAATTGTGTTCCAGATTTGGCATCACCAAATAATGAATTATTTTTGTACAACACTTGAAAAGAAACACGCTTGTTTTTTCCTCGAAAGTACGCATTATCTATTTATGGAAATAACAGTACTGTATTGAGTGAGAAGCACTTAACGTATCGTCTGCTGCGATGCCAGGTGCGTCTGTTCAAGTGGCCTGCCTCCAACGCATCTCTTGTTTTGTCGTGAAGTCGAGTCGGAGGAGCGTGACGGTGCGTCTACTTAGCTTCATCGTCGTTTTACAGCTGATTTGAACAAGTTCTGGTAAGACGCGCTTATCAAACAAACGTGAAATCGATGCTGTTTGCGGCACTGACATGGAACGCTACATCTGTGTGCAGCGGTGAGTGCACGACGCTTTGCTAAAACTGTCAAATACAACCTGTAAAGCTGCAGCGTCGCAGCAAACCAAGAGATCTATCGGTCTTCAGCCTCTTTGAAGAACAAAGGCGCTGCTTGAATGCTTTGAAACGCGCCCCACTACCCACGCCTCGCGAAGAACGAAACTGAAACTGTAGAAAAAGATCCATAGACAGTTCGCTAGCTAACGCTATCCAATCCGAAGCCTGTACTTCCCATCATTCCCATGGTGGTTGAACGATCGCAGCGCCAGTTTCCTCTCTAGGGTATTGTATGAAACTCTATGGTTGTTTGTCTCACTGGGCCGCGCCGTGATATCATACTGATAACATGTATAAGCTATCACTAAGGCTCCGTGTTTTCGGTTGTATCTGAATAAATGCGATAAACATTCGCCAGTAAAATTTTTGACAATTCAGATTTATCCAATAAACTCCGATTTCAAGGGCCAATATGACCTGGACCAACACCAACTTGCCCAACTTTTTATTATACTGTCCGTTCTTTATCCATAGGGAGAGTTCTAAGCGCTCATTGATACATATCCTGGTTCGACCGATTTAAAGTTTACCGCGCGTATACCCGTATTAGGCAACGTAGCTGTATTGTGCTCCGACTCAGCTTCCTACATGCAGAAGCTTCACAAGGACTTGCAACTCTCCAACCCTGAATTCAAGGCGCTTCACTTCAAAGATCTGTGCCACGTACTCAGCAGCGCTCTGGAGGATGGAATAAGGACAAGCTCGTTTAACGTAGTTCAAGATTTTGTTGTGCCCTTTCCTGCCCTGTTGAACTCGTTGCAGGAGCTGCGCCTTAAGTTTGGTCTTGTGTGCTTGGCCATGGATGGGCATGTCCTTCAGTCGCTTAAAACCGTATGTCCGTCGAGGTGGTTCTCTTTTTATGAAGCTCTAGAAGATATTCTGGACTACCGGCGCGCCATTTTGTCTTTATTGGGAAGCGACAAAGCCAAGGGAACGAAGTGTGAGAAGCTCAAGAGTCTTATTTCATCGCCTGAAGCTGTACACGACTTGCTTGTTAAGATGAGGTTTCTGAAGACCAATTCGTGTGCCGTGCTCTCAATCATTAAGGAACTTGAAGCAGAGGAAGGAGGCAGAGGAACTTGAGAGTACCCTGGCACACCAAGTTTATCCCACACTGGGGGTTCGTTTGCACGCACTCATCAGTCAATGGCGTGATCCAACCGAGGTCTTCGCATCAGATGTCACAAGTCTGTTCGACCTCCTTGACGAGAATGACCGCTTAATGACTGTCGCAAACATTCACAATACTACGCTGCTGTCGCCGAAAAGTGGAGACAGACATCTGAGAAGAACCTGTGCGATCAACTCCAGTACAGCAAAGAATCGTTTTGGTACTGTGTTCAAATTGTGAATCCAAATGTGAAGCATGAGCTGCCCTGTGCGTTCCAAACATATGCGCCTATTTTTCAATTGGTGCTTCTTGAAACTGACGACATGAGCCAGCTCCTGAGTGTTTTTGCGAACTATCAGTGCTATGAAATATGTAACATTGTTGAATCCCTGTCGTTTTGGAGACTTCACAAATGTCCAGTGGCCAGTGCTTTCTCGCAATGCGCTGCGTCTTCTGGCACTTCCTGTTTCTAGCTCTAACATTGAAAGGGCGTTTTCAAAGCTGAGAGTCGTCAATCGAAAGGAGCGCGCTTCGATCACTGACAGCAACTTCGCAAAGTATGCTTACGTGTTTTACAATAAGCTTTAAGCTAAGGTTGTTATACTCACAAATGCAGGTGTTTTGTGTTGAAGTATTTCGCTTGTGCATATATGCTTTTGTGCATTCAAACCTTCTAGAAAAAATAAAATGTGCTTCGTGAGTTTTGATATTTTAGTATTTAGATATGAATTGATCTAAAATTTTGGAGTTTTGAGAATAATGAAAAACTCCGAATTTCGGAGAATTGGAGATTTACGAGGGATAACCTCCGATAAACGCCGAATTTCCGCCAAAAATATAAACTCCGATAAACACCCGCCGACTTTCAAGAAATATAAACACCGAAAACACAGAGCCCTAGCTATCACGCATCTAAGATGCGGGGTACAGGGAGATCAAAGAACATGCGCGCTCTCATTTGCACACACACATACACTACTCTGACTTTTTGAAACGAAAAATTCCGAATACAAAAGTTTGCCACTGAACTAGCCTAAACCACGGCCTAACTATGAAAAATAGCGAAAATATGTTGGAGCCTAATCAAATAGCTAATTCAAAAGTACAATTACGCACTCTTAAAGAACGAACACGGTCACTAAAATGTGTGGCGTGACGTTCCTTCCATAAAGCAGCGAGCTTTTTCTTCGTTTTGCCTTCAGCTATATTCACGTTGCAAGTGATTCAACAGAACCAAGCATAAAATGACAATAACGGTTTCGCTAGTCTCTAAACTTCAAAAAGGATTACCAAAGAGCCTGAATCACTTTGCACGCCACAGTGGCAGTACGCGCCAGAACAGTTATGTATGCATGTAGTACATCTCACGACTTATCGGAACTAAGCAAGAAACGAAAGTTTGATTAAAACTTACCAAGGTCTTGTCATGTATGTTGGTTAAGGAAGCGAGAGCATCCATCAGTTCGCCGTAGGCACCGTTAGGGAGTGAAACTTTTTTCCGCTGGCCATCCTTCAGCACGACGATGCAAACGCATCCTGCCATAACTTCCAAAACGCGCACAGGCAGAGCGGCACAGCTGGCAGAGCGGGAACGAAAACATGACGAAAAGGCGCCAAACCATACAACGCGCATGCGCGCCCCACGCAACCACAGCGCCAATGCGGAGGAGGAAGGAAGAAACAAGCGGAAAGACAGGGAGGTTAGCCAGTTCTTAGACCGGCTGGCTACCCTGTGCTGGGGGAAGGGGTAAGGGGGATAAAAGATGATAGAAGAGAGATGTTAGAAAAAAGGAGAGCCAGAAAAGGAAAAAGAAAAAGAGATGGGGAAAAAAAAAAAAAAGGAAACGAGAATATGTCACTTCTTAGAGTCTGTCTCTAAGACCAGTTGTCCGCAAGAAGCGCAATAATGCTTTTAAAGCCTTCTGTGCTGACGATGGACTCGGCCAGGGTCCCAAAACCCTTTGTTCCGACAAAGGGCGATTATCAAGTTTATCTAGCGCATTGGAAAGTTCTTGTCTTGGCGCACTGAAACGGGGACACTCACACAGAAGATGGGAGATCGTTTCTTCACAGCTGCAGTAATTGCATGTGGAGTTGTTGGCCATTCCAATCAGACAGGAGTAGGCATTCGTGAAGGCCACGCCAAGCCACAGGCGGCACAGAAGCGTCTCCTCAGCTCGCGATATTCCTGACGGAAGACGGAGCTGGAGATTGGGATCCAAGCTGTGTAGACGAGCGTTGGTGAATTCAGCCGAGTTCCACTGGGCAAGTGTGAGTTCACGTGCCAGCGAACGAAGTCTTGTAGCTGCGTCGGTTCTGGAGAACGGTATATCTGCGTAGTGGTCACTGTCATGTGCAGATCGGGCGGCCTCATCCGCACGGTCGTTACCGTATATACCACAATGACCCGGTATCCACTGATACGCTATGTTGTGTTGTTTCTCGACTGCATGGTGGTGGAGAAGCCTTATAGCAGCGACTAACTGCTCATTAGGTCCATAACGAAATGGCGACATAAGACATTGAAAAGCTGCCTTGGAGTCAGAGAAGATGGACCAAGCTTGCGAAGGTTCTTCAATTACAAATTCTAGTGCTGCACGGATGGCGGCGAGTTCTGCGGTCGTTGATGATGTCAAATGCGTTGTTTTGAATTTTATGGTGATTGACTTCGCGGGAATAAATACTGCCCCTGCTGAGCTTTCAGAAGAGACAGAACCGTCCGTGTAAATGTGAAGGCGTCCGCTGTGTTTCTCGTGCAGGTACAGTAGTGTGGCTTGTTGTAGGGCTAAATATGACGACTGTTTCTTCTTTTGGATTCCGGGAATGGTGAGTAGGGCTTCGAGTGGGTGTAGACACCACAATGGTAACGGCGGTCTTTCTGCATGCTTGAAGGTCGAGGGAATCACTGTTCGATGTGATGCTACAGTACCGCTGAACGCAGAGTGCGGCCTAGATGTAGGAAGTGAGGCGAGGTGGTGCGACGGAATCCGAGCAAAATGTCTGATGTGCATTCTCAAAGCATCGACGCGTATGTATGTAGTGATTGGATGGTCACGCGCGATGACGACAGTCGCTGCTGTAGATGTGCATCTCGGAAGGCCAAGGCATATTTTCAGTGCTTGAGCTTGAAGCGACTGGAGGACACGTACATTCGTTCTTCGGGTTTTACAAAGCACAGGTAGGCTGTAGCGCATGAAACCGAGGAACAGAACGGTGTAAAGTTGAAGCATCGCTCGCACAGATGCACCCCACGATTTTCCAGCAAGAAACCTTAAGACGTGGGTGATCATGGTCAGTTTCTTCTTCATGTAGGCGATGTGAGGGCTCCAGGACAGGTCGCGATCGATTATGACCCCCAGAAAGCGGTGGGTCTTCTCATAAGTGATAGCATGGCCGTTGATTTTAATTACATACGGGCCCATCGCCTTGTGCGTGAAGGCAACAAGTGAGCACTTTTCTGATGACAGCTCCAGCCCCCGTCCTTGAAGGTACTTTGTCGTCAGTGTAGCCGCTCTCTGAAGCCTGGCACGTACGTGAAGACGCGTCACCCCCGAAGCCCAGATGCAGATGTCATCGGCATATATTGATAGATGAACAGACCGTGGAAGTGCGTCAACCAGGCCGAGAAGCGCTAAGTTAAAAGTGTGGGGCTCAGAACTCCACCTTGAGGCACGCCGCGACAGGTGTAATGGTGCGTGGTTGGACCATCTTCAGTCTGTACAAAGAAGGTCCTGGCCTTCAAATAGCTGTCAATCCATTGGTAAACACGGCCTCCTAATCCAATACTTGCCAAGACATCCAGAATGGCTTCATGCGATACGTTGTCGTAGGCGCCTTTCACGTCCAAGAACATCGCCGCGGTTAATCTTTTTAGGCTCTTTTGCTGTTGCACCGACGAAACCAGGTCGATAACGTTATCGATGGACGACCGTCCACGCCGAAAGCCGGTCATAGCCTCAGGGTATATCTTATAGTGCTCCAAGTACCACTCTAGGCGAGTCAATACCATCCTCTCCATCACTTTTCCAAAACAGCTGGCAAGTGCGATGGGGCGATATGAGGTCAAGTCTAGAGGAGATTTACCTGGCTTAAGCAGGGGAACGAGGCGGCTGGATTTCCACGAAGACGGTACCAGTCCGTTGCACCATGAGTCATTGTACACGGCCAGAAGGGCACGCCGAGCTGCTTGACCGAGGTTGCAAAGTGCCAGATAAGTGACTCCATCAGGTCCAGGTGATGAAGATCGCTTGCATGCAGTCAAGGCTGCCTGAAGTTCCTCTGGAGAGAACAGATTGTCCATTCTTGAATCTTTGGAACCTGGCGCGCTTCCTAAGTAACGCGTGGTGGACTTGGACACCTGACCGGCAACCTTCACGCAGAAATCTTCTGCGACTTCAATTTCGCGGCGACCTTGGTGGAGAGCAAGGCATTTGAAGGGGCGATGTTGGTGCGGCGATGTTCGTAGGCCGCGAACAATCCTCCATATTTGCGATAGAGGCTTGTGTGGATCAAGCGACTCGCACAAAGATTTCCACCTGAATGATTGGAGTGAGTTGATTCGACGCTGAATCTTCTTCTGCAGACGTCTCGCCTCCCTCAAGTCGTAAATGGATTTTGTGCGCCTATAGCGTCGTTCGGCACGGCGACGGATAGCTCTGAGCCGCTCCAATTCCGCTTCATACTCGCAAAATTTCGATGAAGGTTCAAAATTATAAGTAGCTTCGTGAGCAGCATCTCTGATCATACCCTCCAGATTTTCGAGAGGACGAGCTTCATTTTCCTGACACCGCTCTTCTGTTAGCGACCTGAACTTTGGCCAGTCGATGCGAGGCGTGGCGGTGAAATTTTGTAATTTGCTCAGGCCCTTGATTTTTAAATAGGTCGGAATGTGGTCACTTCCATGGGTCTCATTGTCTGCAAACCACTGCACCTTGTGAGTGAGGTTTCGTGACACAAACGTGAGGTCGAGGCAGCTGCTGTAGGTCAATCCCCGTAGAAACGTAGGACTGCCGTCGTTTACGCAGCGCAGCTCTTGATCCGACGCAAAGGAGACAACTTGTCTTCCACGACGATCCATCTTCAGACTTCCCCATAGTGGGTGGTGAGCGTTGAAATCACCGGTAACAATCCACGGTCCAGGAGTCGCTGATAAAATTGCGCTTAGTCTTGCAGAGTCAAAACGGCTTGAAGGTGAAATATATGCACCTACTAGGGTGAAAGTGAAGTCCCTGCGTTTTACTGTCAGGCAGACATACTGGTTGTTATCATCAGGTGTTACTGGGTGTTCGATATAGGTAAGCTCGCATCTGATATAAACGATGACTTTACTCTGCTCGTTGCAGGTAGCCGACTTGAAGGCTTCGTACCTAGATAACCGTAATGCATTGTGAAGGCGTGGCTCGCAAATGACGATGATGGGGAATTGGTTCTTGAACACAAACGGTCGAATATCCGATATGCGGGGTTTGAGGCCTCGGGCATTCCATTGGAAAATCGATGCTTCTTTGACATCTTTACGGAAGGCTTGCAGAGGAGGAGCCATGGTGCTTTTCCAGGCTTGACAGCACCGGGTTCAGTGCATCCAATATTTGAAGTGCACTCTTAGCCGCCGGAGTGTCGATGCTAGTTAGGAGCGCACGAATCGTATTCATGAGGGCCTTTACCATGGCTACGATCTCCTTATCTCGACTATCCCCGCACTGTCGTTCGGAAGTGATTTTAGACGAGCGGCGCTGTGGCTCTGTTGGCGGGTCCACCGTCGGCAGCGCTGGCCATGCGTCAGGTGGGCCGATGATGCTCGCGTCTTTCTTGGACTGTTCGTTGCCGGTGTTGCTGGACGCTTGTGGTGATGTATGGACGGTCATTTGGAGAGGTGCGTTCCCAGCTTCGGCAGCAGGCTGAGAAGGCCTCCGGCGACGAGAACGCCGGCGTCGCACCTTGGCAGCAGCCTCTCTGTGGGTTGAGCCGTCCCGGACCATTTGCCTCAACACCTGTATCTCCTTTTTCATATTTGGGCAATCTTTTGACGATGCGTCGTGGGGGCCGTGACAATTGCCGCACTTGCGATGTTCTGCATGGCAGGCGTCTGTGCTGTGCGACTCTGAGCATCGCGAACACACGGCAGGGTTTGTACAAACAGCGCTCACGTGTCCCATCTTAAGACAGTTCCGGCATTGAAGTGGCCTCGGCACAAAGGGTCGCACTGCGTGTCGAAAGTGGCCGACTTTGACTTGCGATGGAAGGCTGTCTCCCTTGAACACCAGTTTAACACAGCGTGAGTTACCCAGACGACGGGCTTGCAGTATGATAAGTCCTTCCGTCACCGGCTTAATGAGAGCCGGGAAGTCACTTTCGCTTATAGAAATGTCGACGTCGTATATAACACCGGCTGTAGAGTCCCTGCCGTCAGGTATGTAGGAACGCACGTTTATGTCCTCCAACACCTTGACGTTGCTCAATACATCCAGTGTGCTTCGTTGCGTGACGTCTATGGCGAGAACATTCTTACGGCCATTGATCCGCACATCCACGATTTGTCCCGGGGCGATGGCCTCAAGAGACCTAGACGTGGCTTGACGATTGAGCCGGTTTAGACTATCAGCAGCAGCCACCGGCACAAACAGAATTGTGTGAACCGGTGACTCTCGCGTCTTCGTAGTGGTCTTACTTGATGAAGGAGATGCCATCAGTAGTCTTCTTTTTGCTTTGCGCCTTGTCACAGGCACAAAGTCACCTTCATCTGAGCTTTCGTCACTGGCCGTAGAGTAGATCAGCGTGTCCTCGCTGTCGGCATCACTCGGGTGGCCGGTGCGCTTTCTCGGAGCAGCTGCAGTTGACGTGGATGGTTTGGGCGAAAGCCCAGGTGTATCCACGTCCATTTCCGCAGGCACGGGGACGGTGTCTTCCGCAAAACCCAAACAAAAGCTTGAAAAATTGCAGAGACTGAAATCAGTGTTCTACACAGGAAACACTTCGTCGTCGTCCCTCGCGCCAATGCGGAATTCAAAACAACGCATGGCCTTCGAAATCGAAATTAGATTTCGGTCGCGCGAGTGTTTGCATGGCCTCTAAGACTGGTGTCGCGCTGCCGGCTTTCTTCGATAGCGGAATTAGGTCGTAATGTGTCGATTAGATCGTAATAACTTTACTTTGATGAGTTTGAACTCTACAGTCCAATTGGAAGCAAACGTGAAAAGCATAAAGTCCTGGCTAGTTATCTGACAGCTCACAGCAAATATCTTGTTCTTCTTGTGAAAACTGTCACTGTAGCAAAATTCACCTTGCACACGATTATTCAGTCACTGCTTGAGGACCTTCAGCAGCTAGAATCTCATGGACTTGAGATAGATGGACAGTTTGTTAAAGGGTCCCTTCGTTATATGTGCGGAGATTTTTTTGATCGGTGATGGAGATAAGTTGTCTAGCCATCAGATAGGTGATTTTCGTGAATGCTTTTCATCAGGGCCTATCTGCTGTTTTTGCTTGGCAAAGACAGAACATATTGCTGAGACGTGGCATGAAGAGGACTTCATAATCAGAACAAGGGAAATGCATGCACAACATATCAACCTAATTAAAACAGATTCAAACCTCAGCAGTGTTTATGGGGTCAATGGTGAAAGCTGTCTAAGTTCACTTAAGTCATTTGATGTGAAAAAAGGCCTTCCACCAGATGTTATGCATGACCTGTTTGAAGGAGTGATTCCTTTTGCCACGAAACATATTTTACGGCACATATTATATCAAGCCATGTACTCGCTCTCGATCAGCTAAATGAAAGGCTCAGTTCATTTCCCTTGCAAGGATGCGACAAGAAGTCAAGAATGCCACCTCCCATCAATCAGTGTTTGGCACATCAGCCATTAATTGTTTTTTTCGTTTTTTCTCATTACTTGTGGGGGATATTGTTGCAAAGAGAAACGATGCATACAATGTGTACCTCTTGCTGTCTGCCTTGGTTGACATTGTTCTTGCACCTCATTTGTGCAGTAGTGCAGCTGCACAAGTGCAAGTACTCGATGATTTTTACACTGCTTTTAGGGAACGTTTTCCAAATGTAAACGTTATACCAAAAATGCACTACATGATTCATTATCCGAGGCTTCTTCTTTTGTACGGTCCTTTGTGCAGGCTCTCCTGTATGCACTTTGAGGCAAAGCATAAATTTTTCAAGTCCATTGCAAGGAAAACTCGTAACTTTAAGAATTTGTGGAACCCTGAGCCGCCGACATCAGATGAAGCTTATGTATACTCATTAACCCAACCGTTAGAATCTGTGGCTGCCATAGGCACAGTAAGAATAGACGTAAACTCATTGCCGGATCTTTGGAAAGACAGACTGCAGGAGCTTGACATGCCTGTGAAAAATATGCACAGGGCGACATCTATCACAGTGTGCGAAAGAAAAATCAGTGTCGGTTGTGTGCTACCTGTATTTATAGCAGATGATGACCTTCCACACTTTTCCCAGGTCACGTTGATTGTGGCTTGTGACCAAAAATATTTTGTTTTCACTTCGTACCGTGAGACAAACTATTTTGATGACAACATGCATGCCTTTGTTGTGGAAAGCACAACTCACAATGTCATAGTTGAAGACTTTGGACATCTGTTTTTGACCTGTTAAGCCTGTACAAAGTAAGGGGCAACAACTATGTCACCCCTCGCTATGCTTTTTTTACCAGTGCAGGCTGTGACTTCTAAAGAGAACAACAGAGTAATTAAATAGGCATGTACTTTGAAAATAAATGGTCTAAAGGGCAGCACAAGCAGGTGGCAAACAGGAGTGTTCACTGTTCCTTGTTCAAGCTGTACAAGCAGTCGCTTGTACGTGCACCTTTCCTTCTGTATATTCTTATGACACTATTGTAACAATTAGCTTGGTCTCAGACCTAAAATGCCTTGATTGTGTGGTAAATCACAAAATGTAGGTACAAACATGACTAGTTCACTTGAGGCAGTAGTATAAAAAATACTTGAAGTTTGAAGTTTACTATATTTCCTTCTTATACAGGAAGAACATCGTGTCATGGTGGTAGTGCTTAGCCCAATGATATTTTAATCTCTGTGTACGACTAGAGTTTTCCAAGGTGTGCCCATTGACAGTGGTATGTGTTATTGCAGTTGGTGTCATGCACATAGGTCGGCAAACTCACTCATGAGTCGACTCACTCAGACTCAGATCGGCCCGTGATCCGAGTCTGAGTGAGTATGGGTGAGGAATAATTTGGGTGAGTTTGAGTCCGTGTGGGTCCCGTTGAGGAAATTTTTGGTGATTCTGAGTCCGAGTGAGTCAGTTTGAGGAAAATATTGGTGAGTCTGAGTCTGAGTGAGCCCTCAGCGCAAAGTATATTTCTTGAGTGAGTCTGAGTGAGCTCCACCTTTTATTGGCGACCTATGGTCCTATCTACTCATCTTCAGCATTACTATCAGCCTTATATCGGCTTACATTTGTACTCAAATCTATTCGCACATATGTCAACGCACTCACGTTCATGCGCCACGTCAATATTTATTGGTCAGAGACGTGAATTGGGAGGGGTGCCATGACCTCCCCCCGCAAACTCTTCACTGAAAGTTCTTGATAAAAATATCTCATGTGAGTCGGGTATTTCATAAAAATGTCCTTACTGGATTACTGGATTAATGATAGCTTGTATTTGAAGGTATAAGATCAAAAGGCGTATCGTAGAGCACCGATTATGTGAAATATTGGCATTAAATAGCATTGACACCAACATCTAAAAAAAGGTAGTTTTACGCTTATGGACTCCTGAGTCGACTCACTCAGGCTAAAGTCAAGCCGTGAGTCTGAGTCTGAGTCCAGCTGAGTAAAACGCTCATGAGTTTGAGTCCAATGAGTCCGGTTGAGGAAAATTTTGGTGATTCTGAGTCCGAGTGAGCCCTCAGAACAGAATATATATTTGCTGAGTGAGTCTGAGTGCGCTCCAACTTTTTTGCTGAGCTATGGTCATGCATGTGGCAGCTACATTTAAAGAGGAGCTGCTAAGTGAACTTCTGTTGTATTAAATATCATTGTTCATGATAAACTGTAGATGCTTGAAATGTAATGATCAATAAATGTGATTGTGCTCGTGTGTCTTCTGTCTTTTTTGTATTATTACGTCATGCTGGTTTCATTATAATTATGTCCAGAGTTTTTAAAATGATAATCTAATTTGTCTTGTATTGAATTACAATAAGTCCACATTAGGTGTCAGCTAGGTGTTTGCACAGCTATGATGGAAGGGGTTGAAGTCAGGGTAGGCTTGGGAGGCCGGCTCCCCCTGCATTTTTGACGGGGGTCTCGCCCTGCCCTCGGCAGGTCAACCGTAGCACTACAGCACCCATTTGAAAAGTGTTGGAGTTGATTTGTTTGGCAGTAGAGCCTCGTGCAGGGAAATTCTGAACCATCAGTTTTCCAAATATTGATTCAACTATGATTATTAGGTTGGTATGGTGTGAGCAAAACAGGAAAACGTGTATCGTTGTACTCCTGCATGCATTTCCTTGAGATGATACGCACAATGGGTCACCACCTTATTCGACTAAGCTTCTTGGCAGAAGTGCTGAAACAGCTGTATGCCATACATAGGCGTGTGGAGGGTTCCCCATCAGGGGGGGCAAAGGTTCATCGCAGTGCCCCCCCATCCTACTAAGTCAATGTATGGGGCAGATTTTGTGCCCCCCCCCCTCTTGGGCGACTAGAAGGGTCAATGTACGGGGCAGATATTGCGCCCCCCCCCTCTTAGGTGATTAGGGGGGGCGGCCGCCCCCCCTGTGCGCAGGCCTATGATGTCATAGCATACTGTTTTATGAGGCAACTGAGCGTGAGGCTACCTGCTTGTGAATTAATGAAGGCTCACCTTGGTCTCCTTACGTTACCAGTAAATTTTCATTTCTTTAGTAGTGCAAAGCGAGTCTGGTGTAATACTGAAGGAGCACAATTCTCACGTCTTTTATAGGCAAGTGTATGCAAAAATAAAATATAGCATTGTCGTACCTGAGGTTGTCAGTGCAGTGAGTAAATGAATGTTCTGCGTTGCAGCTAGAGTTATTTCTTTCGAGCTTGCATATCTTTAGCCCTTTACATCCCAAGTTATTTTTCAAAAATTGTTGCCAAAGTCTTCATTTTTTTAGTGCTTGATTGGAAATGCACAGAATACACTCTGAATAATATATTTCTTTGTACAAAATTCATAAGCATTTCTTCCCTTTTAGAGACAATTGGCTTCACTACACCGCGATTGTCCCTGCAACAACTACTGTATATATGAGCCTGTGAGAGCATGTCCCCCCCCTCTCTCCTTGATGTTTTAAGCACTGTGACGGGGATAACGACATTTTACTTCTGCAACAAGCAGTCGCCTACAAACTTTTAATAGCACGAATGAGCCACAGAGTGCGTGGGAGTCATCTTTAAGAATAGCCAGCCAAACAGCACTTAAATGCAGCCGCCACAACCACAGTGCATTTTTGTTTCTTGAGCTCTCCAGTACTTCTGAAGGGTGCAAAAGCTTACTTATTGCCGTCCTTGCTGCATTAGATGATGCATACGCAAAGGTTTCTTTTATGGAGGCAACAAGCAAAACATTCATGCGCTTTATTTAAGGGCACGCTATGCAACACCAAACTAAAATTCAACAGTAAACATCTGCAGCATCCCTCATATATAGTCCAGGGTTGCTTTGGAGAGTTAAATCCAATCAATCAATAGACATGCAAATAAAAAATGACAACATATTGGTAGTCATCTTCATGGAGTAAACAAAAAACTCAATTACAAAGCATTTATTGTTCGCTAAAGTGCATGCAAAACACTCAAAGGCTCGCACATTTTGGTGGGTTCTTGGACACAGATTTAGGTGTCGTAAATGATGACGTTTTTCTCTATTAAACTGCACTGATGCATAAAAGGCTTCCCAGCTTTGTGTGCCGGGGCGAAATGTCAGCTCTTAAAAGCTGGTTTTAAAAGGCAATGATGAGGAATTACAGGGTCTGTTTTTTTTTAAACTTTAACTGTTTGACAGCTGTTGTACAAACATCTGGAACACACACATAGCAAACGAAAGGACACTACATGTTGCTTTATCTGTAAAGACACATACATTGCATATGGGCATGACAATGTCAACTAACTGTTGATCATATTTACGTCTTTAGTTGATCATATTTACGTCTTTGATCATATTTAACTGTTGATCATATTTACGTCTTTAAAATAGTGGTGGATTGGTCACTTGTGTGACAAACTGCACAGAATTTCACAAAAATTGCACATCATTTCAGTTGCAATTCTTCAGGGCATGTTTCCAATATTTAAATGAGACCATTCATATGTTAAAGTTTTTCATAACTAGTAGGCATGTTTTTCGCCAGCAAGGCACTTATATTATGAATAAATCGCAGTGCTATAACAGACGAACATCTACTTTCAAAAACTTCGGTTTGGGCTGGATGGTGTTGGCTAATTCTTCAAGTTCGGGAGGATAGCGTTAAAGAATGCTGACAAAGAGGGAACATGTAAATAAGACGGCTGCCCATTTTTTACTACACACAGTCCCATTTACAAAAAAAAAAGTGAAAATGTGATTACCTGCAGCCCTTGACTGCTCCCGTGCATGTTGCATTGCAGCAATGCAAAACTATTTTTATGTGAAGCCTTAATCAGTGGTGGATCTAGCCCCTCATTTTAGAGGGGGCGGCCACCTGAAGTAAAACTGGTGAGGGGGGGTGGGTCCCGACTTTTTTGTTTTTAGTAGTTACTGTCATCACAAGAAGCCCATCACAGCATAAATACTGTTAATTTGTGTTGACAGTGGTCCCACTCATTTGTCGTAATTGGTGATGAGGTCGACAACAGGCAGTGAAGGAGGGGGCAGGGAGCGTGCCTACACAGGCCTTGGGGGGGGGGGGATCGCCCCTACCGCCCCCCTCTGGATCCGCCACTGGCCTTAATTGTTCTCTTTGTCTCACATTCTAGTGAAATCAATAAACATTGACTCTAAGGAAGGTATAGAGGACATTACCTGTATATTTTAACCATATATATATCATAGTAATTATGACATAAATGGAAAGAAATTAAAGTGTATGAAAAATCAACCTGCCACAGGTAAGGACTGAACCTACAGCCTTTGGATAATGCGTTCAATGCTCTATCAATTGAGCTACAGCTGTGGTCGCTTTCCCGTACCCTGTGCTTGGTATCTATGTTCGTGCAATCCTGGAGGCACTGCCATCTGGCGTGACATAGCATGTCAACTTACTACAAGCTAGAAGCTGACCAACAAACCCTAGCGTACTACCTAAGGCACAAAGTCTTCCGAAATGAGACCCTCCCTGCTTGCAGCAAATTGATCTTTCTTATCCACTAATTCCTTTCCATTTATGTAATAATTACAACACTACAATTAAACATACAATTACTGTCCCTTACACCTTCCTTAGCTTATTGGTGCACGTTAAGGAGTGGACAAAATTACCAGAGCCCTCCGTTACTCTCATAATCATATCGTGGTTTTGAGGCGTTAAACCGCATCAATTATTATTATATTAAATTAGCTTACTTGAGCACACCCTTGCCTGCCTTGTAGCTGTGACCTCTGGTCATGTGTAATTACAGCAGGAAATGTATTTCTCGAATAGTGATGCTCAGTACTTGTTTCTTGCACTCGAAGTATCATCTAATATTTGTTGCTTAGTTTCAGCATGTGGGGCCTTTACCACTTTCAGCGAAGCAAACAAATAGTTTATATGCATGTTATGATAACATATCAGTTGCTTTTAAAAGTTGATCTCCATGTAATTGAGGACATGTATACGCTACATTGCTTGTCATTTAGCGGTGAGGGTGGGGGGTGTGTGCGTCTCGTTTGCACCTACTTGGGCCAGTATTTTGTGGCAATGCTTCGGGGCTATGCTCGATGAGTATTATCATCCACCGCTGATGGCCAGCTGATCACGTGGCGGATCATCGCTTTAACCACTGGCCAAGCACGAAAACTCAAGTGCTGCTGCAAGATATATCGTCTCGAAGGATAACCGAGTAAAACCATCATTTCTCAGGCATTTGCTCTACATACATGTAGTACTTCGATTGCAACTGCTGAAGCCAGTGGCGTAGGCAGAAATTTTTTTCGGGGGGGGGGGGGGGGCGCCTCCTTGATCCGACATGGGGTCTGGGCAGATAAGTGGGGTCAGGTGTCATTTTGTGCTCTGTATACCATGGGAAAAAAAATTTCAGGGGGAGGGGCACGGGCCTGTGTGCCCCCCCCCCACCCCACCCTCGGCTACGCCACTGGCTGAAGCAAACTAGAGCAATAACCTAGATGCCTGTGTCGGATTTTCGCAACGCGCCGTTGGTTTATTTGTTCAACAAAGTTACGCACGTGTCTCTGGGTCTCAATTGTATGCCACCCAGTCATTTTTTTAACCATCGTCACAGACAACATCTCGGTTAAACGCGCCCACATTAGCTAATGCAGTATCGACACGATAGCGCACTCAGGCTGTTTTGTTAGTCCCACGACTCTCGCAGTAATAGTTCACTTGTCACGGAAGAGCACTTAACTCACACAAAGTATCCTTGGACGCGGC
Source organism: Rhipicephalus sanguineus (assembly GCF_013339695.2). NCBI lineage: Eukaryota > Metazoa > Arthropoda > Arachnida > Ixodida > Ixodidae > Rhipicephalus > Rhipicephalus sanguineus. The sequence continues at coordinate 53,296,797 of NC_051176.1, forward strand.
TTGACACGGCCACTGCTGGGCCACGGTAAATGCACTTCACTCAGCAGGCTGCTGCACTGCGCGATCCGCCGTCAGGTCATTTCGTCATCATAACCAGCACTTTTCTGTCGATCCACTTGCATGGACTATTTGCTACTTCATCAAAATTTTCGTAGTGGGCGGCCTAATCAGCTTGAACACTTCAACGATGCTAAAAAAAAAGTTTTTCAACTTCCGCAGGCGAACCGTCATGTTGATTTGCTGAAGGCGGAGTTCTCACCGATCGCCGGCCGCGCGTTCACGGGCGTTGACCGTGTAGACGTCGCGGGCGAATTGTTTGCGTGATAACTTTGCGTATTCACGAGGAAACAGAAACACAGGCACGTCTACAATACGAACTTGTATATTTTTAACAAAAACGTTGCGAGGCGAACGATCGAGGCAGCAGCGACTAGGCGACTGTCGTAACTTGGGCACGGCCGCTGTGTTTCCAACGCACGTGCTTGGCGCGTAACCAAAGACGATCGACCAAGGTCGGGGATGCGCTGGCTGTAGCTCGAGTTCACCGGCCGCATTCGGCGCCAGCACAGGAAACACTACACGACGTGAACGTGGACTTCAAGCCTTGAGCACTCTCACTTGGCGTTGTTGCTATAACTGCATCTCAGGTGCGCTATTGCATCGTCCGCAAATTCGAAACAAAAACGACAACGTCAGGCAACGAGCGTCCGATACTGAGCCCTTATGTCGGTTTTTCGCCTAGTAGGTTCCCCTAATACGCACAACACATGTGTACAGACGGGTTCTTTGGTGAGACAGGCGAGCAAGGGCGTATTTTTAACCCCCTTTGTGGCTTGCGTGCCGTCTCTTCTTTTGATACGCCCATTTCACTACGGAATGAAATCAGGTGATGCCACGTTAGTACTCCCTTATTTTGAGCATCTCGACGATAAGGGTAAAATAGTGGTTTCAGCCCATTTTGCGCCCAACCATGGGAGTTCTTACTTTGGGCTTGGGAGTTAAAAGGAGATGTCGACAGCTAAAAACGCCCATATGGGCTAATTTGTGTTTACAGTGTACGATTCATAACAGAGGCTTGTCGAATGATAACAAAATCATCTTCTGTGTTGTCACGGTTTTATTTTTTGCCTGCAGAGGCTGTTTCCACTCATATTTAGTTTTACGCGAAATTATCATTCCAGAGAAGTAGGCCGCAGTTCGTAATTTCTTTGGTGGGGTCCTGATAGAAGAGTCGCTTAAAGTATTCACAAAAGGAACAGATCAGTTAAAAGTAATGTCAGCTGAAGATGTTAGCTACTGCTATACGTGATATATGAAGTTTCGAAAGGGACTCCATTCTCTTTGTCTCTCGTTCGTCATACCGTTGACCATTTTGTGGCTTTGACCAAGTGCGGCCATTTCTTTACATGGAACTGGGCCATTTCCAATATAAGTTTCGGTTCATACATACAAAAAACGACGTTAAACCTGGTATTATAACGGGTAAACTCTTGACGTCTGTCTAGTGATGCGCTTGTTCGAAGTCTTATCGGTATCTCTGCCGCCGCTGCTAGGACGCGACTCATTGGCATCTTCAAAGAGTCATCCTCAGTGCCTCACGTAGCAGACGAAACACCTGCAGCATTAAAACTCTTCAGTGATAACGTCCCCCCCCCCCCCCCCCACCGAAGGGTCTGCACAATGTACCACGCGAAACCTAGCTGTTCACACTTTGTTCCTCAATCCAGGAAAGGGGCGCGGCCCTTAGTTGACTATGTGACGTACTTGCTAAGTTCAGTTTATTGGTTTAAAGCAGGCTTGCCGTTGGACAGATTTGAAAAAGAGCCAAAACTCAAGCTGAAAGTACCCAAAGTAGCCACCTCATTTAATCTTAGCGCAAAATTTATAGCCAAATAGAACAAAAGCGATATTATGAATAGAGTTTTTATTATCGAACAATAAACAATATAATTTTGCATAAGTCAGAACGTAGAATAAAGAGCACAATATATTTTCCCTCTTGCTTGGCCACGGGCAAGTTGCAAATAAATTGATAAATTATTTTAAGTTCAGGTCGCCTGCAGTCTGTTTGTCTACAATAGGGAGAGTTCTTGCCAAAGTAATCTTGGGCCAACGACTCAGTCGGAACACTGAAAAAGCTGAAGCTGTTTTTCCTTGAAGCCGTAGAACGAAGTACAAGGCCGGCTTCAAGTAGTGAAATCTGGTTGAAGATGAACAGCCATTTTGTTGCGTATATCTCTTTTTTGTCAAGTTCACACGCGAACAAGCGCTATGAATCAGCATTAAAAACTGGTGCGCAGCGTCAGCAGTGTGCTATAGCCACGCGCTTGGATGCGCGCAACTTCGTCACTGCAGCTTTAGTCCTGCCGCGTGTTGGGTACCTCGATGAGCAGCAGCCCGCTCGTGGGAGCAGGACATGCGCGCGCATCGGTTAACACGACAGAAAAGCTTGGAGACGATGGCTACGCTTTAGGGTTACTTTCTAGTTTATCTTCAAATAATAAAAAATGGCTCCAGTTTAGCAGTTAGAAGTAGCCAGAAAGTAGCCATAGAGCCAACATGAAATTTTCATCGCCACACAGGGTTGCGAAGCAGCCAATTTGGCACAAATTAGCCACCAGCTGCCACCCGGCCTTAAAGGCCCACATTGTAAATGGAAAGAATGTGGACCTTTTAGGTTGGGGTTGCCGTTACTCTGTGAAATGCTTGCATCACTCCAATACGAAGATCGTGAACATTCACTAGCACGTTCTGTTTGCTTTTTTTTTCTCTCCTCTATACGCAGTGCCTACAGCGTGGAGCAACAAAGGTGAATAGCTGCTTCTATTGACGTGCTTCCAATTGAAGTTTCCCAGGCGCAATGGTAACAATGTATATGTCAACCTCTTTCTGCAGGGCAACAACTCCGTAGAAATTGTCAAGTTCAACAAGGTAAGCTTCGTTGATTTGCTTCTGCTGACAACAGGCTTGAAACTACATGCAATTTTACGTTTTAATGCCTTGCTCGCCCTCTTTAAAAGTGCGGTTCTGGAAGCTAGAGTGGGCAGCAAAAGTCTGAAGTGAAGCCTGTGTTAAGCTGTTTATTGGACGGCACTCGGCGACAATGCACTATGGCGACAGTCAAGGCAAAAGCACGGGCTCCGAGCGCGAGAGGCGTTTAGAAGAGGACGACCCACTAGGAGCCGCTGGAGAGCGCAACCGTTGAACAGTACCAATTGCTTCGCCACAACTACCCCGGGTACGAAAAGGGAGCCGTCCGGCGACCTAACAGCTCGTTACTATGAGTGGGTCATAGTAGGCCTTGAGGCGCTCCACGTTGACTATGTCGCGCCCTCGACGGCGCATGTCTGAAGCTGGTTCGATGGGTTCGATCAGGTAGTTGACCGGGGATGTGCGCTCGACGACCCGGTAGGGGCCTTCGTATTTCGGCAGTAGTTTTGAAGAGAGGCCGGTTGCAGTGGTAGGGACCGAGAGCCATACGAGCGCTCCGGGGAGGAACGTGGACTCAGAAGTGGTGGTGCCACCGCGAAGGCTCTTCTGCCGCTCTTGTTCGTGCGTTGTAAAGGCCTTTGCAAGCTCGCGACACTCTTCAGCAAGCCTGGCTGTGTCAGAAATAGGCGCACAATCAGATGGATCCGGCTTGTAGGGTAGTATCGTGTCAATGGTGTGCAACGGGTGCCTTCCGTACAACAGGAAGAAGGGTGAAAAACCAGTAGTGCTCTGAGGGGCGGTATTATAGGCGTAGGTGACAAAGGGCAGAATGGCATCCCAATTTGTGTGATCGGCGGCGACGTACATTGAGAGCATGTCGCCGAGCGTGCGGTTGAAGCGTTCGGTTAGGCCATTCGTCTGCGGGTGGTAAGCAGTAGTTTTGCGATGAACAGCATGGCACTCTTTGAGAATGGCTTCGACGACTTCCGACAAGAAGACACGGCCTCGATCGCTGAGAAGCTCCTGTGGTGGACCGTGACGCAGCATGAATCGGTGTAGCAGGAAGGAGGCAACATCACGCGCTGTAGCCGCTGGGAGGGCAGCGGTTTCGGCGTATCGCGTTAGATGGTCAACGGCGACGATGGCCCAACGGTTACCAGCCGACGTCAGAGGAAGTGGTCCGTACAAATCGATGCCCACGCGCCCAAACGAACGGTTAGGGCAAGGTAATGGTTGTAGACCGACTGGTGACACGTGCGTTGAAGTTTTTCGGCGTTGGCAATCGAGGCAGGAGCGGACAAACTTCTGCACGTAGCGGTACATCCCTCGCCAGAAGTATCGTTGTCGAATGCGGTGGTAAGTTTTGGATACCCCAGAGTGCGCGCATTGCGGATCAGAGTGGAAGGACTCGCATATTTCAGCACGCAGACTTCGGGGTATCACAAGTAGCCACTGGCGGCCGTCGGCGTTGTAATTGCGTCGGTGCAGTAGGTCGTCACGAATGGCGAAATGGTGGGCTTGACGACGCAACGCGCGAGTGGTTGGTGTTGTCGACGGATCAGTGAGCAAGTCTATTAGCGAAGCGATCCATTTATCCTTGCGCTGCTCGGTAGCGATGGTGTGAACATCGATAGAAGAAACAGCAGTGTGAGATACTGAGCAGGAGGCATTGTCGTCAGGCAAGGGGGAGCGCGAGAGGGCGTCGGCGTCAGCATGCTGGCGTCCGTTGCGGTACAGCACGCGGATGTCGTAGTCTTGCAGGCGAAGTGCCCAGCGGGCGAGACGGCCCGAGGGATCCTTCAATGACGACAGCCAACATAGTGCGTGGTGATCGGTGACGACATCAAATGGGCGACCATACAAATAAGGTCGAAATTTTGTAAGGGCCCAGATGATCGCCAGGCACTCTTTTTCCGTGACAGTGTAATTGGTCTCGGCTCTAGTAAGCGTACGACTTGCGTAGGCGACGACATATTCGGGGAACCCTGGTTTGCGTTGCGCAAGAACAGCACCGAGGCCTACACCGCTGGCGTCCGTGTGTACCTCGGTTGGGGCCGTAGGGTCGTAGTGGCGTAGTATGGGAGGAGACGTCAACAAACGACGGAGCTGTGCGAACGCGTCGTCGCATTCGGACGACCACGAATGTAGGGGCCCGTTACTTCCGAGGAGCTTCGTCAGCGGCGATATGATGGTGGCAAAGTTGCGTATGAAACGTCGAAAATAGGAGCACAGTCCTACGAAACTGCGCAGTTCTTTGACGGACGTAGGTTTGGGAAATTCGGCCACGGCTCGAAGCTTGGCCGGATCGGGAAGGATTCCGTCCTTAGACACGACGTAGCCTAGGATTGTCAGCTGCCGTGCTGCAAATCGGCACTTCTTCAGGTTCAGTTGGAGGCCGGCGTTGGTCAAACGCGTCAAGACATGCCGCAGACGTTGAAGATGCGTGGAGAAGTCCGGAGCGAAAACGACGACGTCGTCCAGGTAACACAAGCACGTGTGCCATTTCAAGTTGCGCAGAACGGTGTCCATCATGCGCTCGAAGGTCGCGGGCGCATTGCACAGACCAAACGGCATGACGTTGAACTCGTACAAGCCGTCGGGCGTGACAAAGGCTGTCTTCGGTCGAGCGTCATCAGCCATGGGTACTTGCCAGTACCCCGAGCGCAAATCGAGAGATGAAAAGTACTCTGCTCCTTGGAGGCTGTCAATCGCGTCGTCGATTCGCGGCAGCGGATAAACATCCTTCCGAGTGATCTTGTTGAGCCTTCGGTAGTCCACACAGAAGCGCACAGAACCGTCCTTCTTGGCAACGAGAACAACAGGAGACGCCCACGGGCTGTCCGAGGGTCGAATAACGTCGCGTCGAAGCATATCGTCGACTTGCTCATTAATTACCCGACGTTCTGTGGGAGACACGCGATATGGACGTTGCCGCAGTGGTGGCTGGGCGCCAGTGTCGATGCGATGCGTAACAGCGGACGTGCGGCCGAGAGAAGTTTGCCCGACATCGAAAGAAGAACGAAATTCTTCCAACAGGCACAGAATCTGGGAACGTTGGACCGACGTAAGGTTGTCAGCAATGGAGGGACCAAATACATCCGCGGGTGAGGAATCAGACGTGGAAACGGCACTGATGGTACGGGAACTGGTGCAGTGCGAGTCATCGGGTGCGTCCAGAACTTGTGCGTCTTCGAGGGGCTCCACTCTGCCGAGACATTCCCCTCGCACCAACGTTACAATGTGCGGGGATGGGTTGGTAACAAAAATAGCGGTGCTACCCTGAGTGACTTGCACGGTCGCGAAAGGTACCAGCAACCCTTTCCTAGTGCAAACGCGGTCAGATGGCGAAAGGAGTGCAATGGTGTCGCAGAGACCCGCGCAGTAAACTGGTACAGCCGTCGACGAGTTTGGAGGAACTTTGGTATCGTCTTTGACGAGGGTCTTGGTGAATGCCGATGGACTGTCTGCCGGCGTCAAATGTGAGAACGGTGAGAGCTCGAGGGCGGCTGGTGCGCAGTGAATTATGGCGTCGTGGCGGGAGAGAAAATCCCATCCCAGGATGACGTCGTGGGAGCATGCAGCAATTATGATGAACTCGACGTCGTACAGAACGTCCTGAATGACGACGCGAGAAGTGCATACTGCTGTAGGCCTAATACTCTGGGAGCTGGCGGTACAGAGGGACATCCCAGAAAGTGGCGTCGTCACTTTTCGAAGTAAGCGGCTAAGTTTTGCGTCCATAACGGATACGGCGGCTCCAGTGTCGATAAGGGCAGATGCGCGAACACCGTCCACAAACACGTCTATGACATTCGATGGACTTCGCTGAGGGCTTTTACAGTTCGATAGCGTCGCAGCCCTTGCCTCGTGGACTGCGACGACTAGTTTTCCTGCTCTCGTGCGACAGAACGTGGCCGCATTGGTGACAGTGAGCGACGGCGTGGAGACGGAGAGCGGCGAGTGGATGGAGCTGGGCGTGACGTCGGCGACATAGGCGGGTCGTAGAATGCACGGCTGGACTGGCTGGTGGTGGGTGACGCGACTCGAGGCGGCTGCACGCGATGGCAGTAACGGGCCACGTGACCGGCATAACCGCATGCAAAGCAGATGGGCCCATTGTCGGGTGTGCGCCATCGGTTCGCCGGGGCAGGTCCCGCATACGTCGCAGCATGCGATTGACGGGGCGGCTGCTGAACTGACTGCAAGGTGGGTTGCAGTCGGGACCTAGGGATGACGGCAGCATACGTAGCCGGCACGCCCGCTTCGAAGGACGGAGGTCTAGCGGCGGCTTCGGCGTAACTCAACGGTGCAGCCGCAGGGATTGCCTGGTGCGTCCTGGCGACAACCTGAGCGTAACTCTGTGGCGCAGGAGCCGGAGGTTGCTGGTGGTACTCAGGCATCACCTCCGCGATTTCCTGCTCAATCGCTCGGCGGATGGGAGGAAGAAGGGTCGTCGACGACTGTTGAACGTGCGGCGGGTGGGCAAAGGCCAGGAGAGAGAACTGGCGCGCGATTTCCTCGCGCACGAATGCCTTCACTTCTGCCAGCAGCGTGGCCTGGTCAGGTATGGCCACCAAGCCAGCAAGCTCTTCGCCGCGTGATGGAGAGCGACGGGTCATCGAACGTTGCCGGCGGAGCTCCTCGTAGCTCTGGCACAGTGTTATGACCTCGGCCACGGTGGAAGGGTTTTTAGCGAGCAACATTGTGAAGGCATCGTCGTCAATGCCCTTCATAATGTTCCGGATCTTGTCAGACTCGGACATGGTGCTCGGACAGTTGTGGCGAAGCAATTGGTACTGTTCAACGGTTGCGCTCTCCACCAATTTGTTAAGCTGTTTATTGGACGGCACTAGGAGCCGCTGGAGAGCGCAACCGTTGAACAGTACCAATTGCTTCGCCACACCTGCTTTAAATTTCGAAGCCTCTCGAAGGTACATGGTTGGCCCCCAACCCTTCGCTCCTGTATGCAGACACCATGTGGTCTGTACCTACATAATTTTTACAACAGAGCTCTTAAGCTCGAGGTTTGCCGCGTGTCGTAGATGGAAAATTATCATTATCATGAACAGGCACGTGCTCAATCACTGCCCAAGCACTCTGTACTGATGGTGAACAAGAGAAGCTGAAACGTGCGGCGCCTAATCGGTATTTGCGCGCCCCGCCACGGTGGTTTAGTGGTTATGGTTCTCGACTGCTGACCCGAAGGTCGCGGGATCGAATCCCGGCCACGGCGGCTGCATGTTCGATGGAGGCGAAAATGTTTGAGGCCCGTGTACTTAGATTTAGGTGTACATTAAAGAACCCCAGGTGGCCTACATTTCCGAAGCCCTCCCCTACGGCGTCTCTCATGATCATATTGCGGTTTTGGGACGTTAAACCCGAGATATTATTATAATCGGTGTTTGCCTACCGTGGGTTCCCTTGTTAATTTTAAGCGGACCAATGTGGTGAGTAGTGGGATATGCCGAATTTCTGTGGCACATACGAGCTATAGGAGTTTGACAGCAGAGCTGTTATGGTCGATGTTTACCGTGCGTCGTACATCGAAAATTACCATCATCAGGAACCGGCACGCGCTCGCTCTCTCCGTCCTCTTCTTCACCGCCTTCCTCTTCTTCTTCGTTCCCCGAGCACGTGCATGAATTTGTCCGGCGTGGGATGCAGTAACTCTGATGGGTGAGAGAACGAGTGAGAGAGCGAAAGAAAGAGAAAGATAGAAAGAGAGAAATTCTTGGCGAGGCCAGATTCGAGCCCGCATCCCTACCGTCCAATGACGAGCGTCGTAACCACACAGCCATCCAGGCACGCTAGCAGAGCACAGCATAACCTTGTGTAGTATAGCATAGCAAGGAGGTGGCAAAGGGATGTGAGGGTGTGGAGGAGGGAAAGGAGGAGGGAAAGGAGGAGGGGAGAACGAGTATATACATAGAGAGAAACAGAAAGAGAAATAGGTGTAAAGAAAGGGAAGAAAAAGTGAACAAGAAGGCGAGAGAACGACTGCAGAGAGAGAGAGAGAGAGAAAGGGAAGACAGGCAGAAAAACATAGAAAGACAGAGAAACAAATAGACGTAGAGAGAAAGAAAAAGACACAGACTAAAAAAAGATAAAAAAGAGAGCATGCATAGCCATTCAAAGTATGGAATAGCAAGGGGTGGGAAAGACACAGGTGAGAGGGCAAAAGCCTAGCCAAGCCAGGACCATCCAGGTGCCCACCAGCTCTGGTGTGACCTAGCCCAGCGAGACTCAGTGCAAGCGGCGCTAATTTTTTAAAAATATTTTCGACGTTAACGGCTGTCATTGTATACGTGCCCGTTATGCCAAGCGATAAGAGGGTACGACGTTGGGCTGGGTGGTGTTGCATTGTTTGAAGTGAACGACAGCGCGTAAAACAAGGACGAAGAGAAGACGAACGACACTAGCGCTGATATAGGGGATGTTATTTTGTATAGTAATTATGACGTAAATGTGAAGAAAGTGGATGAAAAGATAACTTGCCGCCGGCAGGGACCAAGTGACGCGAGCAGGCAGAAAAAGGATGTTCCACACTCGCTGTCATGGCTACTAGCGGCGCTTACTAACACTCCGAGGTTTAAATGCACATATATACGCCATAATGTGGACGGGAGGACGACCGCCGCCGTAGCTCAGCGGTAGAGCATCAGACGCGTTATTTGAAGGTCGCAGGTTCGGTCCGTGCCGGTGGCAAGTTATCTCTTCGTCCACTCTACTTTCTTCACATTTACATCATAATTATTACAAAATAACATCCCCTATATACTTTCGTTGGGTTTCTTGTCTGTTGGTTCTAATTAATGTTGTGTCTAGCAAAGAAAAACGAGCCCTTAAAATTCCCCTTCTTTCGTTTATTCACCAGCGCTGATGTCGTTCGTGCTGTCATCGCCCTTGTTTTACGCGCTGTCGTTCACTTCAAACTATGCCAAGCGAGCTGAAAAAAAAAACGCGCTGCAATGATCTAAACAACATGCGCAATGAAATGGATTATTCAGGAGACTATACTTCAATACTAGTGCACGCGTACTGATTACGCCCACATTAATATGCCTTTTTACCTTGGAATCAGTTTGTAAGCTCTTGTATAGAAAGATACAATTTGGTGCTGTACCTGATGCGCTGAGATGTCAGATGTTCACTGGTTGGTTCACTGTGCAGAAATTTGAACATTGAAATAGGCACTGTATACATATAATTTACATACTTAGTCATAAAAAGAAACCACCATATAGTATAACACCACTTATTTTCCTTTTATGGTGCCGCCTGTGGGCGAAAGTGGCGCTTTCCAATTAACATTTACGTGCCTGTATTCCACGAAAGGGTCTCTTCGAACGCTATTAAAGCCGAAGGCCTTAAATGGCGCGGCTTCTGTGACTACAATAAAAACTAAAGAATAACATGCGACCTACTAAATTCAGCCTCCATTCTGCGCAAACTATACCAAATTTTCTTCCCAACTCTGACCCATAGCCTAATCATCGTTCATGGCATCGCCTGTTATTCTTTCGATCGCAGTGCGCTAGGGACCTGTACGACCGCGTCCAGTCAAATATCACAGATCACCTGCGCATCAGAGACGTCGGTGAGCTGGGACCTGCGTTGCGAAACCTGTCTTCGCTTCACCGGCTGAACGGCAACATCGTCAAGAACCTGGAAGCTTTGCAAAACAGCTTCCAGAGGCTGCGCCTGCCACCTTCCGGTGGCGCGTCAGGCATCGAACCCTTGCAGCGAACACTGCAGTCGGCCAGCGAAGCCTTCCGCAATATGTCCAAGTCGGTGACGTCGGGCGCCGCTCTGCAGACAGTGGTGCATAACTTGAACCGAACGTTGCAAACATTCAACAGCATCGCCACGGCAGGCGTGAATGCCATGACGCCCACGGCCAATCAGCTCGTGCATCGCTTCCAGGTTGGTGACACGAATGTTGTAATGCTGATCGGAGAGGTCATACGGATTTACTGGCCGAAAGAAACATTTGCAGATACGATGCATCATAAACATCATAACATGATCACAAAGTGCGTGCATGTATGGGAATTGTTTCTGTATAACTTTTTGTTATGCGCTCACTATATGCGCCCGACGTCAGCAATAATTTCTAGTTTGCAGAAATATGGGTATATATGGCAGATGTAACAAGCCTTGCAATCAAGCAAAATTTTAGCGAACGTCTTATAAAGAACTGTCTGCCATATGCAGCGTAGGGCCTGCTAACTAGGACCAATTTAATTTAAAAAAAAGTGCAACGAGGTACGAAGATGCGATCAATGGCATTGTATAGGCTCGTGCATACTGGCAAGCTTGTTTACTTATCACCGCTTAGATAAGTAGCCAATATAAATTACTTAAACATTTAATTACTACCATAATTGCGGCAATTCCTAGATGAAATTCTGTGTTGCATTCTCACAAACTAGCGCTCAAAAGATGACGCGGCCCGCTACATGATTCCTGATTACTTTTCCTGCGTTTCGAGCTTGTAGGTGCAAAAGACGATGAGACATGGAGACGAGTGCTTCGAGAGCTAGCTTCTCAACTTCGCAACAGCGAACGCTGTTGTCTCGCGTGCGCAACAGCAGCGCTCGCTCGCTTCGCGTCTTTGCCTTTTACGTGAGAAATTGAAAACGCATAAACAAGCGTGTTATAAGTATTAACGAGGATGGATATACAAGAACTTACCTGAGAGTTACGCACTCGCATGATCCTTAGCATATAGCTATATAGCTAAAGCTGCGGACGCAAAGCAGCGTGATGTAGTCGCTGCAGCTCGGATACATACCGGCAAACTAGAAAGATTAGTGCTATTTAGCTTGAACAATTAGGTAGCACTTATTGCATTTTGCTTATTTCGAGCGAACAATGACGCTTTATTGCTTGCCGTTGTGCATTTATATATACTTGTGATGTATGGTTTCATACTATCATTCCTCTTCCAAGCAAATTACCACTGTGGTATCATCTCACATTAATTAGATTCCTTTATCGCTTTCTCTTGCCGCACAATTAATGTCAATATATTCAACGCTTCGATGAAAGTATTAGTCGTCAGGCAATCAGCTGCTTTCGTTAGCATAATTTGTGCATACGTATGCCTCACTATGGAAAAATTGGGGCTGAATTCAGCAGACTTCTTTTTCATAAATGCTCTTCTTTTTTTCTCGCGTTAGATTGCCGGCTTCGCTGTCCAGCATTGTGATCGGCTTAAATATTGTCTTGCGAACATTATTAGCTTAACCCGTTTTTGTGAATACGAGCCTGGTGCATAGTATAGGGTGCGAAGAAAGTGAATGCAAAATAAGAGGCGCACTACACTGGAAAGGAAGGCGATAGCTAAGGTTGCTAAGTCCTGGAACATTGCTCTGTCGGTCTCTTCAAGCCTTCATCTTTCTTTGAGCTCCTGTCTCGCGTAGATTCCTGTTTTAGGGTTGATATAATCGACTTAATGGCTTCCCCTGGTCACACGCAGGAAGACTTGAAGAACATCCAAAACGTCACCCGGTCATTGCCCAGGACTGACGTGGCGCGGCTCACGGAGCAGACGAGGGGCAACCTGACCTTGCTGGTGCGCAACCTGACCGGGGCTCTGCCTGTGCTCATGCGAAGGATGGCCACACAGGGAGCCGAGAGCACGCGGCCACTGAGGGAATTTGTGACCGCGCTATCACACAATCTCAGGAATGCCTCGTTGGCTCTCTCAAACAGTGGAAACGCGAGTGGAAACTCCACTGGCAGCACCCTCCCAACGGCCAGTCACGACCTCCTGCAGGCGTACGACGGCTTCCAGTTGGCCGTCAACAACGGAATGCTCGCGATGTCCGACTTGGTGCGCGGATCGCTGAAGCTCGTCAACCCGGCCAACTGGCACGTTGGCCGCGTCGGGCTTGGCGCCGGAGATGGACAAACGCCACAAGCTGGCATCAACAAGTTCATCGGGCAGCTCTTCAGGAGGAGAGGCTAGGCGTGTGTAGCACAGTTTCAGGTGTTTACATTTTTTTTTTCTCACGTGACGTAGGTGAGGACCACGAATTGCGAAGTCGAAGGCAGCTGCCATGCCCGGAATCATCAAGTTCATTCGCCAGCTTCGTCAGACAGAAGCTGACTTTGTGTTCGTACAGTTAATCTCTAGCCATTTCATCGGGAAGACACGTGTCGGCATACAGGGAGACGTAAACGCAACGATGTAGGCACCTAAACGCTGCCGTTGGGAAGAACTTGGGTGCGTGCGTTCCTTCTGGAGCTTTTGTGGCAGGATGTACAGTGCTAACATTATCGACGGAGTATGTTCTTGTCGCTTGAGAGCGCACTTTTCGTTGCTTTTTTTATTTTATTATGTAAGTGAGGATTCTAATGAAAATTAATTGGGGACCAGAAATAAGGCGCCGAGGCATTTGAAAGATGCCTTTGTCAACGAACGTTTGTACGATATGTGAATACTCTCGAAACGAGTCTCCTCACGGTAGGTGCGGTGATACACCTGATAAAAGGCCATAATATCAGACAATTATTTGAGGGAAGTGCACTCGTTACCATAATAACATAAGCGTATGGGCGGCGCTGCCAGTCACGATACATTTGTTTAGTTTTATGCAATAACTCCCCAACACTAGAACGTCTTGCCTTATGGACATTTCTAAGACTAATTTTGGCCTCCAAGGCCCAGAAAAACCAACATGTGCTTTTGTTACATGCAGCGCACTGGTGTAGAACGCTTCATTTTGAATATATATATATATATATATATATATATATATATATATATATATATATATATATATATATATATATATATATATATATATATATATATATGTAAATAAACACTGAAGCACATAAACTATGCTCATATATGTAGGCGTATCTTCACGCAGACGGGATTTATTTATGAGGTAAGTTTAGTCCAGTTCTGTATACATTTTCTCCCAGGGCGGATGAAGTTGCGTCCGCACGCCTTCTGTTGCACGCCTGTTCTTTTAGCAGTCTGCATATGCCAATAAGCGTGTTGAAGTGCGTCCCACAAGGCGCATTATCCTAAGATTTTTCTGTTCTCGCGACGTTACGAAACATAGTAACACTATATAAATAATAATAATAATAATAATAATAATAATAATAATAATAATAATAATAATAATAATAATAGTTGGGGTTTAACATCCCAAAACCATGATATTATTATGAGGGACGCCGTAGTCGAGCGCTCTGGAAATTTCGACCACCTGGGGCTCTTTAATGTGCACCTAAATCGACGACGAGCTTGAAACATTTTCGCCTCCATCGAAAATGCGGCTGCCGCGGCCGGGATTCGATACCGCGACCTTCGAGTTAGCAGTCGAGCACCATAACAACTACACCCAAATGGCAGGTATAACACTAAATAAGGCCATCACTCTAAAAACTTAACAGAGTACCGGTCGCTCTCTTTGGGGGAGTATTTTCTTGTCCCATATTTAACTCCCTCTTCTAGAGTAAATCAACTCTTTGTGAGGCAGAGTATAGTAATGCACGCAGACTGGGTTATAATACTCCACCTCAACAGAGAAATAGAACTCTTGCTGAAACAGAGCAGCAGGACCCCTATGAAGGGAGTAGTAGTACACTTCCAGAAAGAATAGCAGAACTCTTTCAAGAATAGCAGCATTACTCTTCTAAGAGTTGTGATACTCTCCCGCAAGTAGTAGGAGGGCTCCTCCACAGGAGTACTGGTACTCTTCCAAGGAGAGTAGTGCTCTCTCGCAGGAGTACTTACATTCCTACGAGAACGGTATGAGAATTCGTGAACACAGGGTGTCGCGGGAGCCGACGTTTCGACAAGCGGACTTGTCTTCTTCAAGGCTCCAACCTTGAAGGGGACAAGTCCGCTTGTCGAAACGTCGGCTGCATTGCGACACCCCGTGTTCGCGAATTCTCATCTTTTCAAGCTTCCACCTTCCCCTGAACTTCTGCCTTTTACGAGAACAGTAGTAGTACTCTTCTTCAAAGTCTGATAACACAGTTTTGCTTGAGCACTAGTATTCTTTCAACGAGAGTAGTGATACTCCTCCAGATGAGTATTGTGATCTTTTTTAGGAGAGTAGTGATGCCCTTCCACCAGAGCACTGGTACTCTTCCACGAGAATGTGCAGTACCATTCTTTGAGAGCACACGTACGACAGGAAAAGACTTCCTTCCCACATGAGTTCCAGCATTGCTTTAAAGTTCTAATGCTCCCGAACAGTTGTATCACTGCACCTAAACAACTTATGAATCCTCCCAAACGCACCATTCATAACAAGATAATGGCAGTGTCGCAGCCCTGAAGCAAAGAATCACGCTAATTTCCCTGCAAGATCTCCTTAACAGGGAAGTTCCAGCAAACCATCTTTGCTGGGGTTGCAATTTACTTTATGGTAGCAGGGTTGCTGACATTAAAGAGTTTCTCCACGAAAGTTAAATTTTTTACTAGGGACAGAACTTCAATCGTGGCTCTGATAAAGAAATATCTTGATACTTGAATATGGCATATCCATCTGCTAAGCTTCCATGAATTGTGTGCAGGTGACGTCATTAAAAGTTGTTTAGCTAGAGCAAAACAAAAATATTTCCAACTTTCTATTGAAGAATATACATGATAAAAAAGAAATCGAAATATGCTTCTAGCCCAATAAAAGCAACAAGATAGACAGATTACGCTTTCGTGTGCGTCAAAGAAACGAAGTTGGAAACGTTTTGACAGGTGTGATGGATGATCAATGTTAAAGGGACCGTGACTAAAGGCAAATAACATTTCATGTCAGCGTGAAATGTCAAGGCTTGAGAATGTCTAAGACAACAACACTGTACGCACCAGCACTTTAGTAATCAAGAAGTTAAGCCGAAACAAATGCCAGTGCGCTATATTCTAAGAGATCGAACGGGCCCTCGCCAAAAATCGTGACATGTCCTTTCCAGCGTCACAACAAACAAATGCCGTGCTCTTTACTAGATACATGTGTGCTTGATCAAGAGTTGTCATCGCCTGCTGTCCCCTTGATGCCGCCTCATCGATACTCATCAGGAGAAGGAGTATAACTGCGCTTTACTCATGCCACAAGAGCATATGGACATTCCACTCTTTCTGAGGAAGGTGGAGTGTAAAGCACATTTCGCTCTCGCTTTTCACACAAAGTGAACAGTGCATTTCATTCCATCCGTTGTTTTGCGAGAGTAAAAAAAAAAAAAGAAAACGCCCTGAAGAGTAACTGGGTACATTTACTTCTGCGATACCCTCCCCAGTTTTAGAGTGATGGCGTCCTTGAAAAGTTATCTGCACAACTGTATTCTGTCGAACTATATAACAGTGTTACATCCAGTATTATTACATAAATAATAGGACTGTGAACGTCTGTTTAAAACTTAACATAGAGGTATTGTGTCAGACGTTACCGTGGCAGCCTCAAGAGGTACGCCAGCAGTTTCCTCCATGTGAAGACCAAGTTTTAGATACCTCAGCGTTTCTAAATTTTTGCAATATTGTTTAACACTGTCACGTACTACTGTCGTTAGTACGTCAAAGATTTGTTTACACTTCCGATTCCTTCAACAAATTGCCCCGTAATCAGCCAAAGAGCAACACTCCTGTTGGAAGGCAGGGTAGTTATCGTATGAGCTTCTTCTAAACCAGTGCAGTTAAGCAACTGCGTAGCGGCAGTTTTACCGCAAGAACTATACCACCTGGTCTGAAGTATTCATTGTACACGAGTATGACATCTGCATAAGAGCCTTTGGCTCCAGTGCGCGCTACCTTACATCGACGTTGCAGGCTTAATTTTTTTAGTGACGCGATCTTTAGAAAACGCTTTGCTTTTTGTCTTTCCGCCTCCGCTCGCTTCTTCCTCACTTTAGGGTGACAAACTAGATGTCTTTCTTCCTGTAAACTTTAATGTCTATGTCACTTCTATCCTCTTTCTTAACCTCAAATCAAAGAATATGGCGACTAAAACAATACGCATTTCGTTGTGCTATGCACGACATACCACTGCAATGCGCTCTATACATTATTGCCCTATAATAATAAGTCAGTTCGTCTATAAATGTACTTCGCCGACTGTAGCAGTACAATACTGGGAAGTGAAGGTCACGATCATGCCGCGGGCAAAACAAACAATAAGGTCGAAGTCTGGGTCAGTTGGTACATGACGCTGAGGCGTCTTTTTGACTGGTTTTTGCCTCAGCGGCAAAACAGACAAGATGACCACAAACAGCACTAGCAACTTGCGGCCGGAACAAAAAAATCACAGCATATCCACGGAGTGAATGATGATGAGTGGGCGAAGCTGCGGAGGTTCATCGGTAAACCGTGAATCTTCCGTGAATTCTGCCCAGTACATCATCACCGACGTGAGATCGGGAGCGTTTATACTAAAGGTTCGATGAGTTATGACGACTTGCAGCTCACTTTAATTTTACATGTACGCTGTGAATTTTCATTGTTTAGAAAACATCTGGCGTCTTTCGTTAAGCAGCTGGCGTCTTTTCGTTTTGCTTTAGAAACATCTGGCGTTCATTCGTTTTGCTTTTAGAAAACAACTGGCGTCTTTCGTTGGTTTATTTCATCAATCAACGGCGTTTTGAACAAAATTTTTATTGTTTAATCACGCACAGGAGAAATCTCACCAGGCACTACCTTGGAGGTAAACAATGGCTGCTAATGGGAATGAGAGACAGAAGAAGTCGGCTTTTAGCTAACACTTACACTTCTACTTCTACTAACATTTCCTACTGGAACATGCCAATGGCTGCTTATGGGGAATAAGAGACAGAAGAATTCGGCTTTTAGTTAACGCGCACGCTGCGAATTTTTTATTGTTCAACAACGCACAGGAAAAATCTCCCACCGGCACCACCTTGGAGGTCAAGATCTGGTACTAGCGTTACGACTGGTTACGCCCTACTACGACTACGAGGGACGAACGGGTGCCGCCTTAAGGAGCTTCGCCCCTAAAAGAGTTAACTTCTGAACAACACTGAATTTAGGGCTTGCATTCATTGCATGAATTCGGCGATAAACCTCGCTCGTATCACTGCATCATTCTAGGCAAGAAATATTGCAGCAAATAACGCGAACATGATAATGCCTATGGCAGGCTTCAGTTACCCGCTAGCGCGCTGAAAACGACCGTTACATTCATTACAATAGGGTTCAGCGAAAATAAGGTAATCCTACAGAAATCACATGTGCTTTCGGTTTTAATTTTTACCGGCACTACAATCGTCATCACGTCCACCAACCAGTGTTGTGGGCATGTTTCACGGCAATGGAAGAAGACCGAACGCAGATCGAAAAATTCTGTTTTAAAAATTTCTACTCGCTTTCCAGAGAAACCGCTGCAAGGTTGGACACTTCAGACGGTACGCTTTCTATTGCGGTACAAAACAGAAAAGCGATGAAGAACGGTAGACAGTCCCTTTAACGTTTCTAGTATGTGGGCATCACCTTGCTCTGGTGCAGCAGCTGTACAATCTTCCTGGCAGCGACGATGACCAAGCATTTGAAGTGCCATCTTCGTTTCTTGTGAGGCTTTCCTACGCCTGTAAGACTTCTCCTTAACCTTGGGCATTGTGATATACATTTGAGAAAATATGCAAAATTATTAATAAATAAATAAAAAAGATTGGTCGTGCTTTTTGATGTACAACGGGATATCTGCTCCCAGCTGTTCAATGCTGCAACTTGTGAAAAACTTGAACTTGACCCCTAATAGAAAATGGAAACAAAGACCGTGTTACGTCAGTTGTGTTTACTTTGTCTCCGTCTTTTATTGGCCAATAACATATCACAACACGAACAACAAGCTTTCTCAATCACTCCCCAGGGCCACTCTCTGTACCATCAAGCGGCTCCCTAAACACATTAAAATACCCACACCTAAATGGACGCTTCCCTCTCCGATGGCCAGGCCATCATACAGCATGGGTTTGCACGCAGACCATCTACTACACGACGGCATATTGGCCGCAAGATCCAGCGGAGTCGCCACCTGGCGGCTTCTGACTGAAACGCGCCTAGTGTGGATTGCTCGATGCGTCGTCTGCTAGTCACGTTGTGTTTGCATGTGCGCGTACGTCATGCAGGTCCTCAAAAGGCGGTTTGTTCCGTTGCGTTAGTAACTTTAACCGCTCAAACGTATGCCTAACGCGACGTAAAAAAGAATTTGGCCTTGATCGGCTGTATATGTACAGCTATAAGGTCAGTGAGTGCACTTGTCAAGAGTGCTCTGTGTGGTCATCGTACCCTCCGTTCACGAGAATTATATCAGTCTAGGTGCCGCTCTGTGGTTCAAGCGCATTGCAATGTGCACTTGGCGTTGTCCTAAAGATGAGAAGTAATAAATCTCATGTGAATATAGCCTTTTAGCGACTCAGTGGTAAAAAAAGGGCTCTCATGCACCTGCGGGTTGTGGTTAGGTGTATAACTTCGGGACTGTCGTTTATAGGTTACGCGACGAACTTTAGTTGTGTATGGTCCTGGTCCCACTACACAGAAATATTTTTGTCAAGTCACGTCTGACACTTCGGTACTTAAATTGTCCCCTAAAACGAACAAAAAATGTAATGTACGGAAATCGCAAAACTGAGTTGCCTTGCGCAATTTTAACATGTGGCGAAATTTATACAAGAACACTCATGTACTTAGATTAAGGTACACGTTAAAGAACCCCAATGGTCAAAATTAATCCAAACGGCGTACTTTATATTTATGTCGTAGCAATTTCACGCGAAGCCACATTTATTTGCTTTACATTATCTTAAACGTTTGTGTTGCGTTGTAATAGATTGACGGAAGGCAGCGGACATAATTCGCGTGAAAAAACGTACTTTTGTCCCGTGAAATAACCGGGCCTTTGTTCCATTACTGTGGTGCAAGTAATTAATCGAAGAAAGTTCCGTACTGTATAGTTACCTTTGTGCACTGTTACTAGAATAAAAACAAGCGTGTGCGTGTTAAACGCTTCTGCAGCGCTAAAGCGCTCTCAGCCACGTAGCTTTCTTCAGTAAACCTATCAACTGTCCTTCATTGGAGAACTGAATAAGAAATGCAGATGAATATTTGAGCACGCAGTGCACGAAGTGCTATTTGAACTCATCGTGCAGGAATACGGGCTTTCTTTTTGTTGGGGGGTATCCAGATGAACAAGAAGTAAATATTTGATTCAGTCGCGCTACAGCAGTGCGTAGTAGGTGGAACACAAGCTGAACATGTACAAATGAATAAATGTCCTACATTGGAGAAAATGTACAAATGAATTAATGTCCTACATTGGAGAAGTATTGGAGAAGTACATTGGAGTAGATGGTAAAAGATCAACGAATCCATGCAAGCAGATTACACTCCGCATCGGTGGTGCAGATATTACATCTTCAAACGGACAAATCAGAATTCTCGGGGCACAAATAACATGTACAAATAAAACAAGAAAACGTCATCCATTGCGAAAACGCCGACTGTTGCCGAAGGAGAGCAACCCCGTTCGTTGGCAGAATGCGCTTCTCTCACAAGTAATAGTAACATTCGGCGAGCTTCGTGCTTTAATTCGGGAGTGAAGAGCGCACATATTACCAGAAAGCTGCAGTCAACGCATTTTGTTTGCCGGAAATTGGGTCAAATCGCTCACAACGAAGCGCTGTTGTGTGCGTTTGTATGCGCGCCGACGACCGCCTATCCACACTGGCGCCGCGACGGTGCTGCCACCTGTAGCCCGATCTCGCGGCGAATAGGTGCCATATTCAGTGCGGTGCCCCTGTGCATGCCTTGCTGCCTTGGCGGTTTAGGCAGTTTAGGGGCCTGGCTTTTCCCGCGTCGACGGCTTCCGTAACTAACGAAACGACTGTTGTGAGTGCAGACAGTACGGAACGTTCGACTAGCCATATCGTTCGGTTGGCAAACTGTGCTTCGTCTACGAGAGTAAACAAGCATAACAAAGTAAACGCTTTCGCTTGCATAACTGGACCTAGCCGAGCTAAACCGCAGCCATTATTTTAAACCAGTGGCGTAGCCGGGGGGGGGGGGGGGGGGGGCACGGGCCCGGTGTGCCCCCCCGCCGAATTTTTTTTTCAATGGCATACACAGCACAAAATGACACTCGACCACATCTGCCTGCCCTGCACACACTTCAGACCATGGAGGTGCCCCCCCCCCCTCGAAAAATATTTCTGCCTACGCCCCTGTTTTAAACGCTTTAGTTTTATGCTGCTGCTTTGTTTTCTTCTGTTCGGGCTATCAGCCACAATGCGAGCTCAACCATCCGCACCATCTCACGGCACTTAAGAATGCGATGACCGACAGAGCTCGTAATTCACGTACGTATACGTACATTCCGACATACAGACCCATGGATAAACCAACGGAAGTTTACGAGCACAAACACGTATTTTCGTCAATGCTTGAGGAATCCAGTGATGCTACCGAGGACTTCTGATTTGCAGCAATTTTCGGAGCAGCACAATTTCCGTTTTGGAGCACTTTGGAGCAGCAAAATTTTCATCTTGGAGCACTTTGGAGCAGCAAAATTTCCGTTTTGGAGCACTTTGGAGCAGCAAAGTTTTCATCTTGGAGCACTTTGGAGCAGATAATTTTGCATTAACATTCAAGCACTTAGTATTATTATGGGGCTCTTATGAAGGCTAGAAATATTTCGATTCATTGCAAATCTCATGGAAAAAATCATCTCGGAAGCATAGGCGTGCGCACAGGGGGGGGGGGCAGGGGGGGGGCGCCCCTCCTCCTAATCACCTAAGAAGGGGGGCGCAAAATCTGCCCCGTACATTGACCCTTCTAGTCACCTAAGAGGGGGGGGGGGACCAAATCTGCCCCATACATTGACTTAGTAGGGTGGCGGGGGGCGCTGCGATGAACCTTCGCCCCCCCTGATGGGGAACCCTGCGCACGCCTATGCTCAGGAGAACTCCCTATTTCACTCGCTAATGAAAAAATAAGGGCTCATGCAGTTGAGTGTTCTGGATTAACCTCTTCGGCGATTATTTTGGACACTAGCAAATAAACAAAATATCGGATCAAGATAATTGCACTTTACGAAATAACACTCTAAATACATCTATGAGGTTATGAGCAGACATGGTAAACAAACGCCGTGATGTACAGCAGTGCCTCAATGCCAAAGAGCCACACTGTCCCTGATGCATTCCCCTAAGACAACCCCAAGGCGAAAGCCAGGTTCTTTTTCTTCTCGATCGATGGGTTGATCCTCCCCCTCTCTCTCTGCAAGCTTTCTGCACCTCAGCTGGTTTTGCGCTGGCTCCATGATCAGCACACCGATCACGGAAGCAGTGTAAAGTGACGATGTCATGTGATGGCGTCATCACGTGACATGACGATATATTACGCCATGATGACGTCACAAGTTTTGACGATCTATAACGCAATGATGACTCCATCACATGATGATTATTTTTAACATATATCGACTGACGCCGCCGACGGTCAATTTTCGTGTTTGATAAAGCATCTAAGGCTTTCGCGTTAATATTGCATCTTGAACGTTAACAGCCTGGCCCTACATACCAAACTGTCCTCCACCATGTCACCTGTGTGCCATGCGCGAAACAGCTTCGCTTATCATCCACTTCAAGAGTGAAATGGCTCCTCAACTTTTTAAAAATTTTTATTGCGATAGCAATTATATGGACACTCTCGGCGGATTTTTGTCGTCGCCGTTGCCGTAATTTTCCGTATAAAGTCCAAATTAATAACATCACCACGCGCATTCTAGCCGCGGGTAAAAGCTCGCGAGCGCTGGCGACGAACGCGGCTGAAGCGGAGATTAAGCTAGCCGGCCGTCTGTCTCCGTCGCACGGACAGCGCATGAGATAACATCTTCCCGCGGGCGGGCCTGCCGTCGATTGCTCATCAGAGAGGAAACGCCCCGCCCGTCTTTCGTAAGGAGCATGAAAGGACGGCAGGGGAGCGGTGGTGGAGGGGCGAGGGGACCGCATCGTTCGAAGGGCGCCGTCGCTTGCGCGCGCGCCATCTCGAGGCATCAGGAGACGGCTCGTAAACTTGCTGTGCTCTCAACGCTTACATTGTGTTTAGAGAACTCAGAGCAAGAAAACGCTTCGGTTCCTGGAGCGGCCATATTCCCTTAAACCAGTCTTTTGTTGAGTTACGCGAGATCGAATCCAAAAGAGTTAGCTACTAGCCTTACTTCGTTTAACAATACAATTTGTTGGTATCGCATTCATTGCTTCGCCCTTAAGCGAAACTGAGTTTTTTTTTACCCGTCAGCTCTTGACCACCGAAAGCGAGGGGCGGACGTGTAACTTGGGGTAGCCGCTTCACTGTGGGCCGTCAGCGACGGGCCCGCTTCTGACAGCTGCGTATTTGCGGCTGCTCCGACCAGGATATATGCTTTTATTAATGAGATGACATTTTTAAAAAGCAAGCAAAAATTCGAATTGGAACCCTAGCACGTGAGCTCGAAAAGGCAGGGCCTTTTAGGGGCTATTTACCGCAGAGTGATTAAACTCGGACGTGCTGGTATAAGCAATTACGAAAAAGCTCTTCCGAACGAAGATCCATGGATAAAGTATATCTGAGAAAAAGTGTGAACGCATTTCCACCGTTCGCGTGCTCTTCCATAAATGTGAAGCAAGGAAAATTCGATATTGTTCCATATATATACTGCTAGCGATCCCACATTTCATTCCGCGATGTCCGGAAACAGAAGTGACAGACATTTTAGCAGCACACATGTAGTTATTACTGAACATTGCTTTCCTTACGTGCCGTGCGACGCTTGAAACGAGCTATCAGCAGCGTTTCTAGAACAGACGACGTCCGCCGATGAATCGCCGTCGCACTTTCTCGCTACCGAGAGGCCCAGACGTCACGAGCAGGGGCGTAGCCAGAAATTTTTTTCGGGGGGGGGGGGGGGGGGTTCAACCATGCTTTATGTATGTTCGTGCGTGCGTTTGTATGTGTGCGTGCCTATATACGCAAGCAAAACTGAAAAAAACCCGCATTTCCCCGAAGGGGAGTATGAGGAAGTGCGAAGCACGGGCTGATGCTATGAGGCGGCGCGCACGACTAAACTGCAGAGCCGAGCGAAGGAGACGGCAGCGAGAGAGCACGCGCCAGCCGACCCACGGAGGTCTGGCCGTTTTTAAGTGCAAAGCACTTTCACTGATGATGATGATCTGTCTTCCGAACTCGTTCCAAAGAACCCGCAACGCGTTCAACTTGTTGGCGGCGTTGCGCACGCCCAAGATGGGGCTCAGGTTGTTGTCGAACCACAGTCGATCGCACACCGCGCAGCTATATCCGAAGCTGCGGTCCAGGAAGTCTCGCTTGAAGCGCGCGTCCGGCCAATCGAATTCGAGGGCCCGTGCTCGCTCGCGCATCGCGCGTCCCCGCGCCAGATCGGCTTCGGGGTGCTCGGCTCGCTTCGCACGCTTTCGTTCGGCGTCTCGCCGCCGGCCTGCATCACCACAGGCAATGCGCGGGGCGCGCGCAGCCACGGAGCGGAGGGCGGAGCGCGCGCAGTCACGTGGGGCGTGACGTCGCTGCGCCGTTGCTACAGACGCTCCTCTCCTCTGCTCGCGCCGTTGCTATGGGACGGCGGACACAGGGTCGCTTATAAAGTGCATTCGCACTTAAAATTTCGGGGGGGGGGGGGGTTTGAACCCCCCCAACACCCCCCCCCCCTGAGCTACGCCCCTGGGACTCACGAGCCTCTGCGGAGAGCGCGTTTTGCTGTCGAGCCGACTTGCAGAACAGAAGCTGCGTCGGCACCGTGCATGGCATCGTGGCTTATTCGGGACGCACGCGCGAGCGCTATTTATTCAGCGGAATAATCCTTGGTCCATGGTTGCGACTTTGGCAGCCCCAAGATCAAGCTGTACATGTTCTGACGCGCCGGCCGTGCGATTGCCGGTGATAGACGCCCACAAACCCGAGACTTTGGCGCAGTTTGGCGCAATTTTCGTCGATATTATCAGGATGGCGCAGTAAATACAATTTGGCGCACTTTGGCGCAGTTGGCGCAGGAGTGGAATCACTGGTAATCTCTTTAACTTACTGAACAAGGCGGCCACGCACCGGGGAAATGTGGCGAGCAACAGCACAGCGACAATTAAGGAGACAAGCACAAGCGAACACCGCGAACTAGCTGACTAGGGCGTGTGCGTAAATGTATTTACGACCTCCATTCACTCACTGTACAGAAAACACTACCGGCCGTGCGCCGCTTTCAATGGCAGCATTCCGTCTCTCACGCGCCGCCCGGCCCGTGTTCCACGTAAAAGCTCACCGGCGTCAGCATTATGCGACCGACGACCTTGTGCATGCTGCAGTAGTGCGAAAGACACCCGAACGCGGTCGTTCTAGTGCCGTAAGTACTGTTAGAAGCGAGCATCGCAAGCAAAACAGAAAAGGTATTTTAATGCGCACAAGCAAGTTCTTATTTGTGGGGCACGAATGTTTCGTCCGAAGCAGGAACACTGCACAAGCGTCACTGACCTGCAAAGCGTTCGTCGTGGTTCCGTTCTATTGGCTCCATTCTGTCATGGTGGTTAAGCCCTAAGCGCTTGAAATACGTACGTACTTCATCTGCTTATCCGCTGCACGTGGATACGCGCTCGTTCCACGCACTGTTGAGGCCCCGTGTCCATCAACAGGATTTGTAAACGTTGCTCGGTACAATAACCACCGGTTGAACACTGCGTAGCGAACAACGCGGCACAAAAGATGGATATCCGCCAGGGTTCGGCACGAAATACACGGAAGCGCTCAAGCCGCCGCCGCTAAGCCATCTACGCTGCACCACACGGCGCGCCACGTAACCATAGCAACGCCGCCATTGTGCCCACTGGATATGGCCGCTGTGACGTCATTTCTTCCACACTTTTCTGCCAGCGCGCCGGGGGCACCCTCCTGAGTTCTTTTCTTTGTCCGTGGCTTCTCCATTGATATTAACAGTACCATTGTTGCCTGTTATTGAGGTAAATGGAGCAGTGTTTACCTTTACATTTTCGCATACTTTACAAAAGCAGTGTCGTTGAAGTTTTAGATTGTAGAATACTTGCACGTCAATTTTCTTTTTATTGTGATAGGTTACTAGTTTCATTAGTCCACTCTTTCTTGATAGGTGGCCAGATCTCCGTGCTAATTAGTTCTCAGGGTTACTAGACTTCCGTTTGTTTCTTTAATTCTGTTAGTAAAATACGCTGGCATCACTTGATGATTGTTACGCTGTAAAAATGTTAGCATATGTTAGCATAGCATAGGATTTAACTCGACAAACCTAAATTTAGCACAATGTTGCCAAGTTTTGCTGCTGCTTATAGTTCAATGTTGCCTGTGCATCGCGTCAAATTTGTACGCGCTCTTTGGCATTAGAATTTCTAACTGCCTTCATAAAAATATATTCGTGTCAGTAGTACGAAAAAACAAAGGGGGAGGTTCTTGTCTGGGGCTTAACTACTTCAGTTTTGTTAACAGAGTGGGCGCTGGCGGCGGTAGCGTTATGCCTACCTTTAAGTAGCAGAGTTGCGCATTCGTCTTCCAAACACCGCTAGCAACCATGCGTGGCGGAGAAGCTGACGCTCCGGCCAATTGTATTTCTCGATCACGCCGCTGCAGCGAACTGGACTGGCACTAGTCATTCACAGTAATGGTAATCACCGGTCTTCGACACGCCAAACTTGCCGATCGGTGACCCGGTAGGCATGTCACCTGCAAAAACGGAGCGCGTATTCGCCGCATAGCTGTGGGTTGCTAGCCAGACCTATGCGCAACTCTGCTACCTAAAGGTAGCATATACAGTAACTCTAGCCTGGGGCGTTTGTGTCCCTGTCTTCTGGTACAGTTGAGTTCGGCGATCATGCTTTATTTAGATATTTACTTTCATCTGCTGATCGGAGCGTACGGTGGAGTATATACTCAACGGCAGACGTACAAGATGATTGGTTGGTTGTTCCCATGGAGGAAAAATTACACCATCTCCCGCTAAAGGGGACCATGACCATGAGGCGATGCGAAGCCGGAGCACTTGCACGATCGCGTTCCGTTGGCGTTCGTTGGGCATGCTACCGACCTCGGGCATGCTATCGACCTCGCGTCGTGGAACGCGAAGAGGTACACTACGCGCGTCGTGTCTTCCCTCTAGCCTGGCCGGTAATTCTCACAGGGCGAGCGGGGACAGCGCCTCCTCTATCTTTCAGTGCCTGGGCCTCGGGCCGTCGAGCGCGCGCTCCGCGTCCGCTCGCCGCTGCCGCGTGGTGGCGCTCTGCAAGTAGACTACGGGTCTACTTGCACAGGTCTAAACGACGTCTTGAATGAAGCATCAGCCGAACTAGCGACCACATTGGCGAAAGGGGTCGATGACATGCGCGCCATTTCCCCTCAGGTGCAGATAGTGGTATGCACAATACCGGAGATACCGGTGCGTGACGGCAACCTGCAAAGAGCGGTTGGCGACGCAAACAAAGAGATATGGCAGATGAGTCGAGAGAAAGGCATAGAGGTAGTGGAAATAAACAGAGAGGGATTCGCTCGCTGGATTTCAAGGAAGACGGACGTGCCGGCCGCGATGTCCTGGATTACTCCTCGTACCTCTCGCTGATCGGCGCCCCTGATCGGCGAGGATTACTCCTCGCCCGCTATGCCATGCGCCGCTCATCGACGGGGCCTTCGCCGCTTCGCCGATGTTGTGCACCGTGCCTCTAGCTGTGTTTCGCGGAGCCGCCCCTGAACTCCCGTGACCGTTTCCACATCTTTCCTGTCCTCTTTTCTCTTCGTTGGATGGATGGCTCTCTCACTTTTCTCTCTATTTTCCTACTGTTCTTTTATTCCCTCCTCACCCCCACCCCTACAAGGCACTGCGCCGTGTCGCCTATAGGCAGACAGAAATTAGGTGCCTTTTAGATGTGAAGCATCTTATAGCGGAGTTCAATCCGGTGGTGGTGGTGGTGGTGGTGGTGTGCGGCGTGACCACCCTTACTGCGCATGCGCATACCCTCTCCACACACCTCCTCTCCACTCCTCCTCTCCATCCCTCCTCTCCACTTTCCCCTCTCCCATTTCCCCTCACCACTTCCCTCTCCACTCCTCCTCTCCCCACCTCCTCTCCACTACCCCTCTCCCGTTTCCCCTCTCCCCTCTCCAATCTTTGAAACGCAGGCTAGACATGCCGAAATTCTCCTGCGCAACGCCGCGATGAGCCCCAGGGCATGTGCGTACCCTCCCCCTCTCTCTCCTCTCCTACGCTGCCGCCCTCTCGCGCGCCTGTCGATCGCGTTCCCCGCTCGCCCTGTGAGAATTAACGGCCAGGCTAGAGAGAAGACAAGACGCGCGTAACGTTCCTCTTCGCGTTGCAAGACGCGAGGTCAGTAGCATGCCCAGCGAACGCCAACGGAACGCGATCGTGCAAGTGCTCCGGCTTCGCATCGCCTCATGGTCCCCGTTAGCGGGAAATGGTGCAATTTTTTTCCTTTCCTTAATAACCACAGAAGAAGAACAGCTGGGGAGGTATTCGAAGAGACGGAATACAATTCGATAGGAGGCTTGGTCATGAGGTGGGTTGGCGACTTGCGGGACGCGCAGTAGGTTTCTTGGGGGGCACGCGGGCCCTTCGGTGCCCAGGGTAGCTTGTAATGAGGAAAACAACCAGGGGGACTCTTTGACAGGCATTATAGCGAAAAACCAGAGAAAAGGTAAAAGAAGGGAGAAGGTGCGTGTTGCAATTAGTTACATTAACATACAGGGTGGCAGAAAAAAGGCAAAATCATTAGAGATTGAGGGACAGTTAAACAAGGAACAGAGAGGTGTTTATGCGGTTACAGAAACACACCTTAGAGACTTGGAAGAGCCACCACATATTGACAATTATATTTGGGAAGGATGTAACAGATCACATCAGAAAGAAGAGGTGGGGGTGTTGGAATGCTAATTCATAGCAGAACAAAATGGGATAGAGTGAAACAGACGTGTTCAGAGCACCTCTGGGTTTCGGGCACAGTAGGTGGAAAGAAAACGTGGCTAGGTGTAGCTTACTTGGGACGGGGAATAACTGCAGAGAAAAGAATCTGGAGATAGTGAAATGCATAAGCACCGATATTAAAGAATTTGGTCATGATGCCGAAATAATGCCTTCTAGGGTACATGAACGCTCACATTCATGACCTTGACGGATATTCAGACACCAATGGCAAGTTATTGCTAGAGCTCTGCGAGCAATATAGTCTTGAAATAGTTACGTGGGGCCTAAGTGTGAGGGCAGATCACGTGGGAAGTCGGAAACAGGCAATCGAGCATTGATTATTGTCGCATGACAGAAGGAATATATGACAAACTTAGAGAGATGAGAATAGACGAGGAAGGCATTAACAGCTTGGGTAGTGATCATAAACGCATAATATTACAAATGGGATATAAAACTGAAAATAAGAACATAGAATCAAAGTTTGGCAGCTTGTATCTAAATGACAAACAAATAACAAATATAGCCGCAAGAGTTGAGGAAAAAGTAGACGAACTACCAGGCAAAGACTGGAAGTATAGTGAGCTGCTACATGTAATCACGAAAGAAATGGAAAAAGAGAAGAAAACTATTTGTTGGAAAGGAAAGAGAAAGCCAAAAAGTTGGTGGAACAAAGAAATCCGGGAGGCGATCGAGAAGCGACGTGAGGCATCACGGGAGCACAGACAGGCAAAAAGAAGCGGCCACAGGACGAAGTCAACCAAATATGGGAAATATATTTAGAGCAAAAATCCATTGTGCAGAAATTAGTCGAGGCAAAATTAAAGGTGAGAGTGAACGCTGGATGACAGAGATTCGCGAAAAGAAGAAGGCCGCGCCTAGGATATTTTGGAGCCACCTAAAAGCGCTAGGTAGGAAGTCTGTCACAATGCAACAACGTTTGGTAGGTGAAGGAGGAAATCAATTGGAAGGGTATGAAGCGCTAGGTTACATCCAAAAGATAACAGCCGATTCGTTTAAAAAGGTCACCCAGGGGATTACCCCGTTGAGTAAAGGTACGCAAAGATGTAGTACTAGAGAATTCAATTGGAAGAAGGCCGAAGGAAAAATTCCTAAGCGCACTACTCCGGGCTTAGATGGGGTTCCCGTCAGCCTCATTAACGAACTCGGACATAACACTAAAGAAGCACTGCTGAAAGCCGTAGAAAAGTGCTTACAGGAGAGGGAAATACCAGACAGTTGGCGAAAAAGTAGAATGAACTTAATCTATAAAGGCAGGGGAGAAAAGGATAACATTCGCTCATATAGACCGCTAAACCATTACATCGGTGCTATACAGGTTGGCGATGCAGGCAGTAAAATTAAAAATAGAAGCGTGGGTAGAACAAATGATATTTTGGGAGAACTTCAGAATGGATTTCGAATCGACAAGCGGTTAGACGACAATCTGTTTGTTCTTACCCAGTGTATAGAAATATCGAAAATAGAAAACAGGCCCTTATACGTAGCTTATCTAGATATCACCGGGGCGTATGACAATGTTAATCTGGAAATTTGGTGGGATATATTGAAAGAAGTGGGCATAGGGGACGACTGTATACAGCCTTTGAGGGAAATATACCGTTGAATACAGTTGGTAGAGAATGGGAAGGAATAAGTAGCAAGGACAGCGTTGAAATTAGCAAGGGGCTGAGACAGGGATGTCCTTTGTCCCCGCTGTTACTCATGCTGTACATGGTGAGGATGGAAAAAGCGCTAGAAGGTAGCAACATTGGCTTAATTTGTCACACAAACAGGTCGGCACGATGGTTGAGGAGAAGCTTCCTGGTCTATTTTATGCTGATGATGTTGTCTTATTTGCGGACAGTCAAGATGATATACAGCGACTGGCAGATATATGCGGAAGAGAATGTGAGGCTCTAGGACTAGGATTTAGTGCAACAAAATGCGGATTGATGGTATTCAATGATCACGAAGACCATGCGGTCTTCATACAGGGCCAAAAATACCGAGGGTAAGCGAGTACAAGTACCTCGGAGTATGGGTAAATGAGGGGGATACATATATGGACGTACAAGAGAAAGCATCGGTAGCAAAGGGAAGAGGAATGCTGCAATTATGAAGCACAGAGCTTTATGGGGATACAATAGGTACGAGGTGCTTCGAGGGCTGTGGAAGGGTGTCATGGTCCCGGGGCTTACATTTCGGAACTCAGTGGTTTGCATGAAGTCAGAGGTACAATCAGGAATGGATGTAAATCAAAGGACGGTGGGCCGCCTCGCGTTGGGCGCTCACGGGAAGACGACAAATGAGGCTGTAAAGGGTGATATGGGATGGACAGGCTTTGAAGTGAGGGAAGCTCAGAGCAAAATGAGATTCGAAGAGAGGCTGAGGAAAATGAAGAAGAGTAGATGGGCAGAGAAGGTTTTTCAGGTATTTGTATAGAAAAAGCGTTGACACGCAGTGGAGAAAAAGAACTAGGCGGCTCACCAGTAAATATACGGCTAGCAGTGCGGGCGATATGGCAACAAGGAGCACTAAGCGGAAGGTCAGAGAGGCGGAGAGGACTTATTGGATGACAGCGATGGAAAAGAAGCCGGCTCTGAGTAACTACCGAAAGGGAAAAAATAAAATAAGGAGGGAAAGGTTTTATGATAATCCAAGGGGAAGCGCTTTACTGTTTGAAGCAAGGTCGGGCTGCCTTAGAACGCGTAGTTATAAAGCGAGATTTAGTAACGAAGAAGAACAATGTACATGCTGCGGGGGAACTAAGGAAACGATGGAACATGTACTGATTGACTGTGGCGATATTCACCCAGGTATACGTGTGGGCACGAGTCTACATGAAGCCTTGGGTTTCAGGGACAACAATGGAAAGCTGAACACGTCCGCGATAGAAATAAGTAAGAGACGGTTAGAGTATTGGTGGCAGAAAAGTAGAGATAAAGTACAAAAATAAATAATGGGGAGAAAAATAAGGTCATTCTGCCTTAAGAGGCAGAGAGATAGACCGTGAATTCATAATTTTTTTGGTATAATAACATAGATTTAATCAATGCAGATAAGGTATCAGGCCAGCATGAAACGAGGAAGTTTTTTTCTTTTTTTTCTTCGAGCATGGTGGCAGACATGTCACCGCCCCGTTATAAATGGGACGCTCATAGCATCCATCCATCCATCCATCCATGGGAAGCTGGCGCTGAACGGCCGCGCGTATCACGAAGCTCACGAATTCGTGTATGCATCCGAATTTAATTGAATTTGTGCTTCTTGCAGGCTTTCACGGGTACAGAAACGCGAACATAGCGGCGCGCTGTTTTCACCACGCTCTAACCGTGGTGGCAATAAAAAGATGCTAGATGTTCTTTTATTGTGTCATGGATGACGTCGTGTTCTCATCAATCATCGAGGCTCTAACCACTTGAAAATAGATGCGAAACGGCAAAGAATGCAGATGCCGCATGTTCGCGTGTCTTTCCATCCCCGCTGTAAGTATTCCGCAAGCAGACTGTCAGGCTGTGCTGCCGGTTCGATACTTCCACTCGAGTTTGATAGTATTTGCGTTTTATTTTCTATTTCAGTCTATTGTAACCGCCCCAATGCCTTAGTTTGTCATACTGTTGTGTTCCACTCTGCAAATGGAACTGAAAGAACCCACGATTGTCTTTTTTTTTATTTCCATTTATTGATAAAGAAAAGAAATCTCACAGGGTTCTCTTGTGCATTCATCTAAGACGACTGAAAGGCGAAAGCCATCTTTTTCTTTTTCTTCCAGTTAATGTATTGAACATTTCCTGCCTCTCTCCGAGATATTTCTGCGCCTAACGTGGTTTTCGATCGGAGGCAGTGCAAGCTTTCTGCACGTCAGCGGAGGCATGCGCTGCCTCCGTGATCGGCCCATTTTGACCAAGCGAAGATGTAATATGACGACGTCACGTTATGTGCGTCATGACGATGTCACAAAATTTTATTATCTGTGACGTCATCTGATGACGTCACCACGTAATTATTTTTGCACTGCTCGTGGTGATGCCGCCGACGATAAATTTTCGCGTTTGATGAGGCATCTAAGGCTTTCGCCTTAATAAACTGTTCGGCTGTCGTTCCATGAAATTCCAGCTGCCGTTGGTGTTGGTAGAGGCGGCTTGCAGTAATTAGGCGGGGTAATTGGTCTCCTAATACATCTTCAAACTATACTAGAATATGCAGCCGTCGTTTACGACGCGAACATTTCATAGAATATAAGAAGCGGCGGCTTACAAAGGATGCAGTAGCGTCACTCTTTGCAGACTACCCTTCACGTTTGCAGCCCAAGGTAACAACTGAACCGAGCATGGCAAGTATCCCTAAACGTGACCGTGTTGCGTCCGAACAGTCAACCAATGCATGTAGTACCAGTAGCAACGCTGCCTCGCGATGGCCGCCAGGTGCATGCAGCGCTGACATTAGGTCGCGAAGCTGAAGAATCGGAGCCCATGGACACTACATGCGCTACCGGCGAAACGACCGACAATCATTATGTGCATTGTCACTGGAAGCAGCTGAGTGACATTTCATGCTATTTAGCGCATGAACTCATGGCTTGCGTATAGTGTGCTACACCAGTAGACGGTAGCACGCATCGGGGAACTTTAAGCGCCAAGCTTTCAGTATTAGCTCTTGGCAAATGCTGCTTTCGAAAATCGACTTTCAGACAGTCAATAACCGACTCTCAGTCAAGCGAACGTAACGGTGACAAAACAATTTTCCGCGCATCACTGGCATGCGCTCTCTGGAATCGGGCTAGCAGACGACGCGCGAGCGTCTCGACCAAATAGCCGCGAAAGACACTTCGAAATGGGCTGGTTGCCCAGAACGACAAGTGCTTCATGATTCCAGTTTACAAGTTTTCATTATACTTTAAACAACCCGATTACAGCCGTAAACTGAACCATATAGCAGCTTCGAAAGCAGCCACGGCATTCGTTTCCGCGAGCGACGACGCGACGGCTGGTCTACTACGGTGGCGGCGCCCGGCGGCTAAACGCCGCACTAACGCCGACGGTCGGTTCCCATTGCGCTCCGCTCCTTCCCCAGGCACAGAAAAATAGAGGAGGCGCTGGCGGGGAACGCGGTCTACAGGCGCGCGAGAGGGGAGCAGCGTAGGAGAGGAGAGAGAGGGGGAAGGGACGCGCATGCGCTGGCGCTCATCGCGGCTCTGCGCAGGAGTGAATTTCGGCATGTCGAGCCCGCATTTCAGAGGAGTCAACCGAAGCAAGCGCTGGACTGAACGAGCTCTACCACTTAAAGGGGTCATGAACCGCTTTTCCAAGTAATGATCTAATGACCTCAGTATCGGTGTTTACTGCATCCAGAATCGATTGCCGCAAAAATTTCTCGAATCCATCAAGAATCAGCGGAGTTACGGGGGTTTGGCGCACGCTCCCAGCGCTTTCTATCTTTTCTCGTGCCGACGAGCGCACTGGAAGCTGGACGGGGAAGGATAGCACGGGGGAAAGAAGTTACGTCAGCGCGCGTCATGAAACGTGATCGCTCTCGCGCTGTGATTCGCTTGCGTGAGTGCGGCTACAGTGTACTGAGGAGTGCGGCGCCGGCAAGTGGCGGCACCCCGCGGCTAGAAGCGCATCTGATCCGAACGTCGCTCTCGATTTACGTCGGCTATCGGTCAATAAGCATGCTATGTCTCTTGCGACGTAAACTGGCAGATCCGTCAACGTGCAGACGCCCCGCCCACCGACGAGAGTGAGAACCGGCCTCTGTTTGAAAAGAGGGCGCCTGAGGAAACGGCAACTTCGCGCTCCGCTTGTGGCCTTTACGCGGCGCGCACGACTGTAATATTTGGCAGAGAAGTTCATAGCCGTGTCAGCTTTCCGCAGGATGTGTTTTTTCAAGAAGCCCAAGGGGTGCTTCATGACCCCTTTAAGGAGAGGAGACTAGAGGAGGAGAGTAGCGCATGCGCCGCGAGAGCAGAAACGAGAACGCAGGAGAAGCGCAAGCAGGTGCTGGTAGAGAAGTGGAGAGAGTAACGCGCAGCTGCTGGAGAGAGGGAAGGAGGAGAGTCGCGCATGCGTAGTGTGAGTGCGGACTAGCACGCCGCGGGACATACCCCCGAGCAAGAGATGCCTTCGCATCTAAAAATGGTTGTTCCGAAAAGGTTGTTCCTCAGCGCCTATCTCTGCGCGAGAAATCAATGAGCGTCGTCGTCTTTGTATACGTACGCGTGTGTTCATCTTCATCTCTGGCAGCGCTTCCGAGCAACATACCGGGTGAGCGTTAGACTTACAAAAAGAAAGCTTCTTGCAGCAGAGATTTGGCGAAAAAAAAAAAAAGATAACATTAGCGGCGTCCAGCTGGAGCAATAGTATCAAGAGTGTCAGCTAAGGCTAAGGAAGAGGTGTTTTGACCCTGCTTCTGGCGACGAGAAAGCGTGCAGTATTCTTTATTAACGCGAAAGCCTTATGTGCCTCATAGAACGCGAAAAGTGACCGTCGGCGTCAACAGGATTGATGCAAAAAATCATCATGTGATGGCGTCACCATGATGTCAGAGGTCGCCAAAATTTGTGACGTAATCGTGAAGTCACTATGACGTCATGTGATTTCGTAATCACATGACATTTTCGCTATCTCAAAGGTGGGCCGATCGCGGAGGCACTGCAGAATTAACTATGTGAGGTGCAAAGATATTTGTGTTGTGAGTGCAATTCATTCTTTTGCGTTCTGGCACATGCTGCACGACTGCAGTGTTTGCAGAATGCAGGGGGAAGGGAAGATTAAGAAGATAGCTTTCACCTTCGAGTGGTCTATAGTCATAAGAAGTAAGAAGTCCGGAGAGGCCCTGCCCAAATGACCGAAGCGCAGCAGCCGATCGCCTCCGCGACTAAATAAATAGTTCTTCTTATGCACTCGGCAATGACGCCAGTCTGGAGCACGCGCCCATTGGTGCAAGCTTGTGCGCATCTGCCTTTGAGGAGGAAATGCTGCTGACTTCTGAAGTTGTATCCGACTATAGGCAAATGCATAAGGGACCTTGGGACTTTTGACGTCAGATGTACGTGCAACAATTCAAAATTACTCTTTCTCCATCACTCATTGGGCAGCGCTCATCGAAACAGCCAGCGACGAAAGGACTTTCCCATCAACAACGTCAAATGTTGATCGCGCGAATGTGGCGTTTCACACAGTCCCTCACGTTTTCTCACACCGTATACCTTCAAGTGCTGGCTTATATTTTAGTGGATATCACGCATATTTCTATAAAAATTTGTGCGCAATTAGCTTGTCCGAGGAAAAAAAATATATGCCCGCTACCTTATAGTCTTACGTACTTATCTTTAACAGTGGATCACTCTGTAGATTGTTTTGAAGCGTTTTTGTACGTTAACATAACGCATGCGAAGTGAGCCACGAAGTCGTACTAATTAACGGCGATTGTATGCTTGTGTGCGTCGCTTCGTGTTGTTCCTTGTCGTGGTCCCAATACGCGCCGTGTATACGCGTTCAACTGTCAACGTACGTCTTCGAGTATCAGTCTCAGAACAATATAGAGGAAGCTTCTCTCTTTTCATTGGTCGTTGTGGAGAACTCAAAAGGTGTGCTAATCTCAATTACCACGCCTCTTGAATTACCTCTCAAAGATCCCTGCATGCTCCACACCTGGTATCTTATATGCGAGCGACAGGACGAGTCGATGTCGGCGTGTCTTTCTTGTAAGCTCGTTTTGTTCTAAATAGCTCCCACAGGTTGGCCAAAAATTATGGTTCGCTTTATTTCGTGCATAGCTGATCCACTGACGGTGTAACAAAACGCTAGTGTGATTTTATATTTGTTTCTTTATGTGCGCCTCAACAGCATACAACTGATGACTTTCCGAGCGCATTTCTGATGCTTGTTGAAAAGTGTCGGCATGTTCTGAAGTGAATAGCAGCGAAATTATTCCTTTTTTTTCCTTGCTTTCCTCGGCGGCTAACCCGGAGGTCGCGGGACCAAATTCCGGCCGCGGCGGCTGCATTTTCGATGGAGGCGAAAATGTTTGAGGCCCATGTACTTAGATTTAGGTGCACGTTAAAGAACTCCAGGTGGTCGAAATTTCCGGAGTCCTCCACTACGCCGTCCCTCATATTCATATGGTGGTTTTGGGACGTTAATCCCCAGAAATTATTATATTATATTCTTGTTTTCCACGAAAGGTTTTGACAAAATAAAAGAAGACATTGGAGAGGGTATACCCAATGGCTTTCGTAATTTTGTAGGTCATTTAGACATATATATGTTCCACTTGCAACACATATTATGCTCGCCTTGAAATGCTCATGTTATCATGTTGTCGAAAAAAAAAAGCGCGATAGCCTGCAGAAACAAGTTATTGGTTCTCACGCTATGCTATGTTCAATACGCATGGCATACTTCGTAAAATTATTGATATATGCATATGTGTGATAAAAATTAAGCTTCAAATATTTGATAAAATTAGACACTGACAAGCACCTGGAATCCACCGCTGTTACGCGGCCACGAGGTCACACTAGGATACGACGATTCTTAATATCAACCCGCTAATCAATGAAATCGATTAATGAACATTTTAGTGACTGCACTAAAGGGCCATGCTTGTATTATACACATTCAGAGGCAGTCGTATTCCAACAGAATGGCATTCGGTGGAATTCTCGTAGCACGCCCGTCTTCTGAGCCATGTGCCCGCATATTTTCATCTGACGTCGAAATCACAGTAATAATTGGTGGGGTTTTGCATCCCAGAACCACGATATGATTATGAGAGGCGCGGTAGTGCAGCGGTCCGGCAACTTCGACCACCTGGTGTCTTTAACGGGCGCCTAAATCTAAGTAGACGGGCCCCTTGCATTTCGCCTCCATCCGAAATGCGGCTGCCGTGGCCGGGATTCGACCCCGTGACCTTCGGGTCAGCAGTCGAGCTTCATATATCTCACGGCGTACCACACATGCAAAACTGTGACGGTTAGTTAGCAAAGCTTCCGCCTGGTGTGATGAGGCTGTTGCGTGAGGTATGACGACGGGGCACCACCACATGTGAACACTGTAAACGACGCCTTCAGTTTGCGTACATAAATAACGCCCGTAACTTTTCCCCGGCAAAACGGGATATTGGAGAACCGGAAATCGCTCGTAAAAGGCGTAACCACACAGTCCCTGCTTGATTTTACCAGTTGATAGCGAAAGGAGAGCAGTTACCAGCATTAGCTATATATGCCTCTCCCCCATCGTCAGACAACGCCAGGCGCAACGGCCGTGTCATGCCGATCCTGTCGGTCTTGCACGCTCAATACGAATCGAGCTGAAAATTCGCAGGTTGATATCTCGGAAACGAGGGCACGCTAGAATAATTCTCTTAAAATGGAATTGCGTAGGAATACAGTTGACTCTAAGTTTCCGAACAAAGCAAACGCGCCCGCTTATGCGGCGGTCACTGGAAAGTTTATTAATTGGTTGCGATTATTTAGGCGAATGACGGTGACAACTAAAATCTCCCCCTTGTGTACCCTTGGCCGCATAACTCCTGTGCAGAGGTAGACTTTACGCGCCTTTCGGTTTTAGTTTCAAGAGAGCAGTGAAGAGGAATTTTGATCAGTATATAAACCTAGCAATCCTATTCGCTAGGTCATGTGAAACGGTACATTGCAACAGAGCTGCTGACAGCGTCCTTGACGCGTGACAGTTGCATGGATGCCTTTTTCGCACGGATGTCTGTCTGCTTGGTTCTGTCGTTAGTCATGTATAAGCACTAGGAACACTATACGGCGTTGGCAATGCTTTCGCAGCAAGTATATAAAGAAATGTGTCCGAAAATCCTGAAAAATAAGGCAAATGACATATTTACTCGCTGCCTTCACAATCACTTTTTCTGTAGCGGCAGACGTCTTAAGATGACAAGACACATCAATAACGGCAGTAATTAAAGAAATTAAATTATTTAAAATTTTCAATTAGCGGATTCAGGCGGTCGGGTAAAATGGGAGTACTACAGCCCTTCCTGCGAAGAGCCCTTTAAGGCTTTTGAAATTTACAGAAAGCGGCCGCTGGTAATTTTAACAGCAGAGCGTAGAAAGATGACTCATTTCCGCCGTCGAAACAGAAACCAAAGTGCGGAAGAGCGCAGCTGCCACATTTTACGAGACGCCCAGAAGAAGCGAGCGTCGTTATGTCGACCACAGATGGACCTCGCTTCGTGTGTATGCGGGCTGCGCTTGGGATTATAGCACGTACGTTAACGAATGTAGAAGAACTAACACCGCTGCATTCGTGTCCTGAACAGTGGCGTCATTCTGGTCGTCTGCTAGTTGCGCTCAATGGCGCTTCGGTTTCGGTTGCGCCGGTGAATCTGGTCGAATTTCATTGCTCCGAAAAAATGACCAGATACCGCTCTTTCGAAATTTCAAACCAGCAGGGAAGACTTCAATTCGCCCTTTCGACCCAACCGCGTGTCTCCACTGATTAAAAAGTGAATTAATTTAATTTCTTCAACTACTGTCGTAATTGATGTCTCCAGTCATCTTAATGTGCCTTCAGCTACAGAAAAAGTAATTATGAAGGCAGCAAGTACATATTCCACTTCCCTTATTTTTTAGGCTTTTTCGGGTACACTTTTCGCAACGTCCTGCACAGGGCGTTGAAGCCATTTTTAGCCATGGTTTTATTTTTTGTTATTGTTATTGAAATGCGTCTTTAGAGGAGTACCGGCTACTCCGAGTTGCTCAGTAAATGATATAGAAAGAAAGAAAGAAAAATGTCATAATATATGGCACCCAGTGGAACACTAGATGAGTAACACAACAAAATCCAACAGTAGATAAATCACAAAGCTTTGTACACGAGTGCTGTTATAAAAAAGTACGC
The DNA here is from genome assembly GCF_013339695.2 of Rhipicephalus sanguineus. Taxonomy (NCBI): domain Eukaryota; kingdom Metazoa; phylum Arthropoda; class Arachnida; order Ixodida; family Ixodidae; genus Rhipicephalus; species Rhipicephalus sanguineus. The sequence goes on from NC_051176.1 coordinate 53,336,566, forward strand.
ATATTGATATAAAAAGTCAAATAATTTTTATGGCCGACTGGCCTATAATGCACAGCAAAACACGCAATACAAAAAATCACAGAAGGTAAAACGCGTGAACACGACATAACGCAATTTTTCTTCAAAACAAAACATCTACATTACTCGATTCGCTTTTAGGATAAATTAGAATTTAATATTTTCATAAAATACTTGTCTTATCTGAACAGCTTTTCTGAAGGTCCATGTTGGCAGTAGACCAAGTAGTTTTTTAGGGTGAATGGCCTTCTATCTAAATGTAACCATTCTTCTCAAAATATACTTCGTGGTGAGTGATGTTTCGTTCACTCAAGGAGGAGATGATGTACAGGTCGGTCCACTGTTAAAGGGAACAATTGCGTTCAGGGCATGTCAGGATATCGCTCTCTTGCAACAGTACAGTGGCTTAGATTTACATAAGACTACTGGTGGTTGACAGTTCCGACTCCCTTTGACAGACCAGTACCTTGAACGAACAACGTTTCCACATCCACTTGGAATGAGGGGGCCAGCAAAATGAAGGGGGCTCATTCGAGTGTTCCCTTTAACAGTGGACCGACCTGTACATCTTCGTCTGGGCGGACACAAGAACACTGCAGACTAAAAGCACGTTTTATCCTCTATATATGAAGTATCGCGTGGATGCTGTATTCAAAGCAGCAGGTGGTGCAATGATGTTTCAAACTTTCTTTTTCTTTTTTTCGTTGATATTCGACAAGGCTGATAGTTGTATATCTAGGTCTGTAAAGAATAACTCCGAACTCTTAAATTGTTGATCAAACCAGATGCTTTTACTGAGACGATCGGGTATCTCTCTTCACTGCGTGAAAAAGGAAAGTCATTTGTCTCTAGGTTATTGTGCGCCCGATTCGCTGCCGCGTCTGCTGCAGCGTTCCCGAGAATACTGCAATATCCTGGTATCCAGTGAAATGCAATTATGTCCTTCATCGCGCTTGTTTTGGTGTGTTCTTTGAACGTCTCATGCAATAAAATACCATTTAAAGATTATTTTTCAAAAATAACCGTTATTGGGAATTTTCTACTGATGTTATCACGCACAACACACGTAGAATGGCCAACAGTTCTGCCAGGCTGAAATAGGTTACTCGGAATAATCGAAACGTTTGAACTAGCGCCAAATGTTGTATGACGAATGCTGAAGCAGAGGAATTTTTTATGACACGAACTGTCTGTATACACGTGGATGTACTAAGGTTTAACTCTCAAACAGTGCCAGTTGCTGTGCGGCTGTCATGGACATGCCGGCTTGAGATGTTATCCCTTGGAAAGAAAGGTCTATTTTAGGCCTTAATTGTTAAGCTATTTGTAATTAGTCGAGTTTCTGGTGCACAAACATAGTTTTGTCAGTGAAAGCGGTAATATGGCCAAACACCGTACATATGTTTATTAACTCTCGTGTCTTAAAATTAAGCGTGGCTGGGACACATATAGTGCTAACTGGGAGTGATATCAAAACAGCTCTCGCTGTGAAATGAAACTATAAAATAAAAGTGGTCTCGTTCGACATGCGCGGACCAGTTTCGTTATCTTGGTAAAAAGGTAGGCGTCTTCCGGCTTCTGTTCCTGGTGCATAGTCAGAGGATATGTCGTAGGTCGCAGTAATCTCTCCTTATTTTTTCGGCAAGCATCACACACAAACCAGCGGAGCACTGCATGTCTAGACTACGCATCTCCTCCCTTTCTAAAGTGCAGCCTCGAAAGATACCTGGTTTTCTTCGGTACGACGTCAAACCATCTTGATTGTGTATAGAGGGCACGTCCCCAACACGTTTTTCGCACGTCCCCAATACCCACACAGTTTTACAATATCTATTACGAACAGGCGCACTTTGGTCTGCCCCAACCTACTCTTAGAAACAGCGAGGTAATGCTATTACACCAGCGCCATCTTTTTGGGAACCTCTTTATTTCTTCCATCCATTGTCTTGCATCATACCGACTTCTACTTTGTCGAAAAAAAAAGAAAGAAAACACAGCCACTGGCCCGTTTCCTTGTGCACGGAAATAGGGCGCTCCGTAATAGACTATCGGCCAACAAAAAAAAAAAAAGTAAGTCAGGAAAGGCACAGGGCGGTTATGCACGACTTTCCGAGCGTCCTCGAGGCGCGGTGCATTGCATAGCGTTCACCACCACCCAGAAAAAAATTTAGGCGACCAATAAATGCCGGGGCCAGAAGGGGGGGGGGGGATAGTGACTTGGGGAGAGGGTAGGGAGGAGAGCATGCAGCAAAGAAGGGAGCCCCAGGTGCGAATGCGCTTCGACTAAGGTAATTGCTTCAGTTAAACGAAAAAATCGGCTTGTTAAGTGTCATTCCTTCAGTGAATCCTCTGGACCGGTAACCAAAGACACACAAACACACAAAAAAGGAATTTACGTATTATTGCATGCAATTCGAGCCACTTGTGATTTCACCTGATTGTAGAATATGGGGAAGATGACCCAGAACTCAATAGCTGCAGCGTGGGCCAATGTCAGTTTCTCTGGAATTCCCACGGGCCGCATTTTAGTAAAAAAACCATTTCATGTTTTGCCAGCGGAGATGACTGTATATGCTATCATCGCAATCGTTGTTGACTTTGAGGACGTGTTGTAACGAAAGCCGTAAAAGGCTTCAGAGCCGTAAAACAAGGTGTGCCCGCAGACGCAATGCCTCCGACGAGGGAAGCAAGTTTCGTAGCATCGTGAACTCTGTTCGCGTATTTGTTCACATCAAAGATCTCATAAAATCTATGGAAACGCTTCTACGTGCCTCTGAGCTCCAGCGAAGTTTCACTATGGGGGTTTTGTCTTAGGTGTCATTAAGAAAAAATCTTAAAACATGGTCACTATATGTTTGTCATCTTCGAGTAAACTCAGGCGCTGCTGGAAATGCGTCAAAAGATTCACGGGTGTTCGAAAGGTCAAAAAGTTCCAATGTTGTGCGTTTTCTTCTTTTTTTCTCTTCATAAATGCGATCATTGATGTTTCAATGCAAAAGTGTTACCTGAAACTAGAGCTCCGCGAAGAATAAAAGGAAAGGCCACGACCACTACAGAGAGTAAAACCTTCCGCCTTTTGTCGTTATAAGAGATGAAAAGTGACTTTCCCCGCTTAAATACCAGGTGCGTAGACAGGGGGGGGGGAGTTCAAACCCCCCCTAAAATATTCAATTTTGCTTGCGTATATGTACACGAACACATACACACTCACGCACGAACATACATAAAGTATGTTAAACGCCACCCCCAACCCCCCCACCCCCACCCCGAAAAAAATTTCTGGCTACGTGCCTGTTAAATACCGATGTTGCGAGTCCGCACTGCTTTGGCCTGCACTGATTTGAAACTTAGTTTTGTTTAAATATTTTCATAAATAGCGGCGTTAAAGTTTTTCAGATTTTCCAAACGGCATCGAGCCTGTGTTGATATAAGACTCAACAATTTATCGCGACTCAATATGTGAGCAAGTACTTGCGAACATTAATAATGGGGAAGCTCCTTAATAAAACAAACGTGCATTCGCAAGCGCTGCCGGCGGTCGCCGTCCAATCGGAACATGCAACAGGGAAAAGCGGGTTCAATTACACGGACACTACTATGGTGTCGTCGCTGGTATACAGCTTGACGTGTGCGTTCGATTTACAACGAAAAACGAAAGATCGCACAGTTTCGTTCTTTTTCGCGTTCGCTTTAACTTAATTGAGACCGCAAAAATGGCCGATTCGTCACGTGTGTCGGCCGTGCTTTGCGAAGGAAAAGTCTTTTTCTTGTTATGTGACCACTGCGCGAATTACAGTTCAGTGCACCATTGAATACACAAAAAAGAGAGTCATTTTACTCTTTCTGGTGACTCCTAATTTGTCCCATAATAGCCTCTCTAAAAAACTACACGTGAAATCTTTTTCGCGATTATTGTGCTCTCATCGGAGAGCCGTGGCAAGAGAGTTGACGTATATCTTTATATACAGTCATATATGTGGCAAATATGGACTCACCAGAAAGAGTAACAAGTACTCTTTGTTTTTTCTTATAGTGAAGAAATTACCCGGGCAGCTATTGTGCCATTAAAAATCCCATTGCAAGCTGTGTAGGCTCCGCAGCCCTGCCCTAGGGCGACGATACCATTCAGTATATTTCAAGAGCGCGCATAGCGTATCGTTTGCCGCACCGTTTGCCGAAACGCCGCGAACTTTCCGGGGACAAAATTGTCGTTTAAGACATTATAATAAAATAAAAAATCAAAGAAAGCTTTCGTAGATAGATGTCGCTCACACAATTTATGTGTAGATAAAAGGCAGCGAAAACAAACCAGCGAGTTTTTACACCCTTTTTGAAACACCCTACTATCTCACGGCCTCGATTGCATGCAGTAGCAATTGGTGAAAACTTGTTCAGGCGCGGTTCTGACAGCCTGTTCTTTAGTGACGGCTTCAGCGCCAGAGCCGTTGGGGCACAACATTGTCAGGCTTTGCCGCCACAGCCATTAAACTTCATTGCTGACCTCCCCCTAAACGTGTCGCTGTAAGAAAGAAAAAAAAAAAGCTTCTAGCTTTGTTTGCGAATATAGGTTGTATATGTGCCGCTGGAGACGCCATATCCCAAAGAGTGGTTTTATCGCCGGTTGTTCTATGGAGTTAGCAGAAGCAGGGGTAGGTAGATTCCAGCATCCATCTATGAGCTCCAATACTTCCTATTGCTGTAATTAAGTTCGGCATAAAAAAGTAGGTCTCTGAATTTTCCGCTCCCGTTATGTACGACGTCGCGAACGAAAGCATTTGGTACAGGGGCGATAAAGAGAAAACGGGGTTATCGCCAAGAACGAGAATATTTCCTATTAACTGGTACGACAAACTTGGACGCACTGCGTTCGAGGAGGCAAAAGAAAAAAAAAGGCACGCGCAGGTTCAAAAACTGAGTCTCCATGGGAACGCAAAGAGGTGCCGGCAACAAATTTCCGTGATATTGGAAGATATTGGAATGACAAAGTGATAACAGCGGTAAAGCAGTCATGGGCGCCCGTTGAAATATTGAGACATAAACGTGATCTCATTCTCTCTACCGAACCAGTAACTCAAAGATGACAGCGTTACGACTTGTAACAACAGCTACGAGGACGTACTCACCTGTTCACTGCCGTAGTCGAACCGAAGCAAGGTGTGGGACCGAGCTAGTTGTTATTCCTTGACAATGAACACAGCGCGACAGTTGTTTCTTACCTTTTAACAGCCTTTTTTTTTTCAGTCATTTTCCTCATTTCTCCGCAGTCGCGCTGTGATCATCATCATCGATGATCAGCATGAAAAAAGACACCGGACAAATATAGCTTCGCGGCTCGTAATGGTTTGAATTTCGTGCATGTCGCAGCTGCCCTCAGTGAATAGAACGAGACTATAGTTGGTCACAACCTAAGATGAAATACACGCTCCGCCCCCAGAACTGCGACGCGCCCGCCACTATTCATGTGCGCAAGTATTTTTTTTTTCGCTGAAAATAGTAGGCATAATTAAAATTTAGTCGTCCCTACTTAAAATATTATCTTTCCCCGACTAGTGCTGTCGGAATTTTAGGTGAAATTTGCCAGAAAGATTTTTTTTACCGAAAGCGAGCCGCACGCACATGTGTCTTTATGAAAAAATCACCTACCTGCAATACGTCAAAGGTGCTTGACGTCACGAAAATGAGAAAATACAATTGGTTGGAACATCTATGCAAATATCCTCTGGGTGGGACATTTAACCTTAGGTTGTTCACATTCGACTTTTATGTTTCGGGCGTCGATCTTGTTAAGCTGGCCGTCCCATGTGTTCCTTTATTGGTCATACGTGTTCATTGCAGCCTTTTCTTTTTGCGAGATAAGCATTCATAATTGTAGACACTAATACCAATATGTCGCCCTGCATCCAGATAAACCGTTGCCATGGCGGCTACGTATGCCAACATGCTCAAGTTCTGCCTAGTAACAGCCATTCTTATTGCTGGATCGAGGTCGGGTAAGTGCTCTCCACGTTCCGTTTCCGCCGCCGTGATCATTATTATTTGTCTCGCACCTTCACTCGTGTGCAGAAGAATCCGACAAAGAAGACGCAAGTGCCCCCAAGTATAACATTCGCCTGGCCAACGGGACCAGCTTCGAAATTACCACGCATGGCTTTCAAGAGTTCTCAAAGGTACCGTAGCTGCTCTCGAAGCTTGGCGCTCTGTAGGTGACGCCAAGCGTATACGTGTCTCACAGGTTCAGTACGTGTAGCTCAGAAAACGATGCATCCAACAGACAGTCATTTAGCTTTAGATAGAACTCCAGAAAAAAAAAGCATAATTTCTGTAGATTGCGCAATCTCGTAATAGTCGACTGCCACACCGATTTCGTTGTTTCTTAACAATTTTCCTTTTTTCTCTCGTGTGGTCATTTTGTGTCAATCAATTTAACCATAACCCGTTGTCATGATTATTCAATTCCTTGCAGGCGCATGCGTAGTTGAAGTCTGTATTGAGTCGTGTCGGCAGTAAATTTTCCATTTTATAGTCAGCGCCTGTGATGTCTGTACCTCTTCCTTCGTCTTCGTTTTCAACGCGCAGTTATTATTGGCAGTAAACCAACGGACGCATGCATTTCGCCTACGGTTCATAACAGAGGCTTGTCGAATGATAACAAAATCCTCTTCTGTGTTGTCACAGTTTTATTTTTGCCTGCAGAGGCTGTTTCCACTCATATTTCGTTTTACGCGAAATTATCATTCCAGAGAAGTAGGCCGCAGTTCGTAATTTCTTTCGTGGGGTCCTGATAGAAGAGTCGCTTAAAGTATTCACAAAGGGAACAGATCAGTTAAAAGTAATGCCACCTGAAGATGTTAGCTACTGCTATAGACGTCAGACTCTGCCCAGGCGGCGCTGCGAAAAACACCGCCACCAGCGCCCTCATCGTAGCCCTCGCCCTAACTGGGTAGTGCAAAGAGAGCCGCCCGCAAGCGAATGTGCATAGGCCGCAATATAACCCTCCTCTTTCGTTGGTGTCGAGGCGCGGTGTCCTGAAAATCAAGGACCTGGAAAGCTTCTTCCGCCAATCCACGCTTCAGAAACAAAGGAAGCTGATCAAAGCGAACTGCGAGTACGATGCAAAATAAGTTTTAGTTATTCCCGCGCGCTGCAACTCGCAAGTACAAGCGAGCATCACACGACACCGAGTTCGAGGCAAGCCCTCCGACATCCGTTCTCTAGAGCCTAAATGCGTTAAAATCGGGTATATACGTATGTCACAGCGATAAAGTACCTACATACACGATCAATTTACTTAGCTATGCATCTTACGATCAGTGGTACAAAACTCGGTTCGTCAGGGGCGAATGGGCCCGGCGATTTTCGCCTTTTTAGTTGCATTCTCCCTTAATTCATCTCTCGCTTCCTGTGCATTGGAGTGTTTTATTACGCATCCTCAAATGGTCTCTTGATGGTCGTCTTCCGTTTGTATGTACTGCAAATGGGGATACGCGCGTGTCCACTTTCGCGGGGTACAACCAAAGGCAAAACCGTGGCCTCCGAGATAGCTACGGCAACCGCGGAGGACACGGGCGAAACAAACCTGAAGGGGGTCACGACCAACATTCTGCGATTTACTTGTATGACGCACGTGGTGTTAGCTAGTTAGAACAAGAACTCTGAGCCTTCAAAACGTACATACGTCTGCGATGCTGTGTTGTGACGACCAACTCGTCGCGGTGTGCGTATCACGCGTCTCCAGTCTGCCTCTATAGCTGCTCACTTCGTGTTACACGACAAGCACCGCGGTCAGAGCCTCTGCTGGGCTTCATAGTCAAGGTTACCACGGTTTTGCATCAGGGCTACGCAAAACAACAGCAGAGCCACACATTCATGCCACCGGCTGTGGAGAACGCGGGTACTTCGCTTACCCAACACGCTCGTAACGGCCCGTATCCAGCGCTCTCGCCTTTCTTCTTCGTACGACAGCTATGGAAATCGGTAAAACTGAACGTTGTTATTCAGTCTTTTACGTCCGTGGCAATTCACAACGCAACAGTGCGTCTTTTGCGGAGTTTCTTCGTAGCGTGCGGAGGGCTCTCGTCTGCTGCTGTTTTCGCCGTCGTTCAGGCGAATTATCCAGCAAGCACTTCACGACGGTTCGGTGGCGAGTCCGACTAGCGGAGAGCAATTCACAGCTCTCGTTCTGAGTGCTAAATGCGCGAACACACGCGATATTAAGCTCAATCGTTGTTTCGCACTCGCTAGTTGCACCTGGTCCCATAGCAAACTATGCGAGAGAGTCGGTCTATGCACTACTCAATACTTCTCCGACAGGTGGCGCCCCACATCTTGGAAACTCCAGAGTCTGACGTCTATACGTGAGATATGAAGTTTTGAAAGGGACTCCATTCTCTTTGTCTCTCGTTCGTCATACCGTTGACCATTTTGCGGCTTTGACCAAGTGCGGCCATTTATTTACATGGAACTGGGCCGTTTCCAATATAAGTTTCGGTTCATACATGCAAAAAACGACGTTAAACCTGGTATTATAACGGGTAAACTCTTGAAGTCTGTCCAGTGATGCGCTTGTTCGAAGTCTTATCCGTATCTCTGCCGCCGCTGCTAGGACGCGACTCATTGGCATCTTCAAAGAGTCATCCTCAGTGCCTCACGTAGCAGACGAAACACCTGCAGCATTAAAACTCTTCAGTGATAACGTCCGAAGGGTCTGCACAATGTACCACGCGAAACCTAGCTGTTCACACTTTGTTCCTCAATCCAGGAAAGGGGCGCGGCCCTTAGTTGACTATGTGACGTACTTGCTCAGTTCAGTTTTATTGCTTTAAAGCAGGGTTGCCGTTGGACAGATTTGAAAAAGAGCCAAAACTCAAGCTGAAAGTACCCAAAGTAGCCACCTCATTTAATCTTAGCGCCACATTTATAGCCAAATAGAACAAAAGCGATATTATGAATAGAGTTTTTATTATCGAACAATAAACAATATAATTTTGCATAAGTCAGAACGTAGAATAAAGAGCACAATATATTTTCCCTCTTGCTTGGCCACAGGCAAGTTGCAAATAAATTGATAAATTATTTTAAGTTCAGGTCGCCTGCAGTCTGTTTGTCTACAATAGGGAGAGTTCTTGCCAAAGTAATCTTGGGCCAACGACTCAGTCGGAACATTAAAAAAGCTGAAGGTGTTTTTCCTTGAAGCCGTAGAACGAAGTACAAGGCCGGCTTCAAGTAGTGAAATCTGGTTGAAGATGAACAGCCATTTTGTTGCGTATATCTCTTTTTTGTCAAGTTCACAAGCGCTATGAATCAGCATTAAAAACTGGTGCGCAGCGTCAGCAGTGTGCTATAGCCACGCGCTTGCATGCGCGCAACTTCGTCACGCAGCTTTAGTCCTGCCGCGTGTTGGGTACCTCGATGAGCAGCAGCCCGCTCGTGAGGGCAGGACATGCGCGCGCATCGGTTAACACGACAGAAAAGCTTGGAGACGATGGCTACGCTTTAGGGTTACTTTCTAGTTTATCCTCAAATAATAAAAAAATGGCTCCAGTTTAGCAGTTAGAAGTGGCCAGAAAGTAGCCATAGAGCCAACATGAAATTTTTATCGCCAGACAGGGTTGTGAAGCAGCCAATTTGGCACAAATTAGCCACCAGCGGCCACCCGGCCTTAAAGGCCCACATTGTAAATGGAAAGAATGCGGACCTTTTAGGTTGGGGTTGCCGTTACTCTGTGAAATGCTTGCGCCACTCCAATACGAAGATCGTGAACATTCACTAACACGTTCTGTTTGCTTTTTTTTTTCTCTCCACTATACGCAGTGCCTACAGCGTGGAGCAACAAAGGTGAATAGCTGCTTCTATTGACGTGCTTCCAATTGAAGTTTCCCAGGCGCAATGGTAACAATGTATATGTCAACCTCTTTCTGCAGGGCAACAACTCCGTAGAAATTGTCAAGTTCAACAAGGTAAGCTTCGTTGATTTGCTTCTGCTGACAACAGGCTTGAAACTACATGCAATTTTACGTTTTAATGCCTTGCTCGCCCTCTATAAAAATGCGTTTCTGGAAGCTAGAATGGGCAGCAAAAGTCTGAAGTGAAGCCTGCTTTAAATTTCGAAGCCTCTCGAAGGTACAGTACGGTCCACTCTTAGAGGGAACACGCGAGCGCGCGGCCGGCGGTCCGCGGAGCGCTAACTGCTGGCGTGATTTGGAAACGCGGAGCATGCGCGTAGGATCACAAGGGCGGTTCGTGTCCCGCGTCGTCTGCTACTTCTTCGACCCAGCGCTCGGCGCGCGCTAGCGAAATTCCATATTTCTACGGTTGGAATGACAAGCTTGCTATGATCTCTGCATGGGGAATAAATTTCCTTGTCTATTACAAAAAGCGGCCGGCTGGTGCGAGCAGCATGTTGAAAGCTTACGACTAACTTATCGGTGAGCGCTTACAAGAATAGACTGTTGGGCTAGTTGGTGATTCATTGTGAGGGAAACTGCGCAAAAAAAAAAGAAACGTCGACAAAAGGAGAACAAAACAGCACAAGCGCATGAGCTTGTGCTGTTCCGTACTTTGTCGACGTTTTCTTGCGCAGTTTGCCTCATAATGCGCACTTATACTCAATTGAAGTTAGGCCTCTCATGTGCATGGTGAGAAGGGTTTCCAACCAAAGTGACAGGCTTTAATATCACTTTTACAGAATTCCATAGCTGGGGACACCCCAGTCGAAATTCGGCCGCTGGGGCCGCGAATCGGATCGCATCAAAACTGGCGAAAAACCAGAGCAAGAAAACAAACACGTTTTTTTTCCTGCCTTCTGATTAGCCGACGAGGCGCACGTAGAGTGGCGGCTACATGAATCGCACCGCTGAATAACTGAAGCGCTGTCCAGCGCTCGCCGAGGGCAGGGGCGGAAAGTAGCAGACGAACAGCGGCAAACGCCGCCCTTTATGCGCGTGCGCCGCGTTTACAAATCTCGCCGCCAGTTTGCGCCACGCGGGCCGCCGGCCACGCGATCGCGAGTTCCCACTAACAGTGGACCACACTGTACATGGTTGGCCCCCACCCCTTCGCTCCTGTATGCAGACACCATGTGGTCTGTACCTACATAATTTTTACAACAGAGCTCTTAAGCTCGAGGTTTGCCGCGTGTCGTAGATGGAAAATTATCATCATCATGAACAGGCACGTGCTCAATCACTGCCCAAGCACTCTGTACTGATGGTGAACAAGAGAAGCTGAAACGTGCGGCGCCTAATCGGTATTTGCGCGCCCCGCCACGGTGGTTTAGTGGTTATGGCACTCGACTGCTGACCCGAAGGTCGCGGGATCGAATCCCGGCCACGGCGGCTGCATGTTCGATGGAGGCGAAAATGTTTGAGGCCCGTGTACTTAGATTTAGGTGTACATTAAAGAACCCCAGGTGGCCTACATTTCCGAAGCCCTCCCCTACGGCGTCTCTCATGATCATATTGCGGTTTTGGGACGTTAAACCCGAGATATTATTATAATCGGTGTTTGCCTACCGTGGGTTCCCTTGTTAATTTTAAGCGGACCATTGTGGTGAGTAGTGGGATATGCCGAATTTCTGTGGCACATACGAGCTATAGGAGTTTGACAGCAGAGCTGTTATGGTCGATGATTACCGTGCGTCGTACATCGAAAATTACCATCATCAGGAACCGGCACGCGCTCGCTCTCTCCGTCCTCTTCTTCACCGCCTTCCTCTTCTTCTTCGTTCCCGGAGCACGTGCATGAATTTGTCCGGCGTGGGATGCAGTAACTCTGATGGGTGAGAGAACGAGTACAGAGAGAGAGAGAAAGAGAAAGATAGAAAGAGAGAAATTCTTGGCGAGGCCAGATTCGACCCCGCATCCCTACCATCCGATGACGAGCGTCGTAACCACACAGCCATCCAGGCACGCTAGCAGAGCACAGCATAACCTTGTGTAGTATAGTATAGTAAGGAGGTGGCAAAGGGATGCGAGGGTGTGGAGGAGGGAAAGGAGGAGGGGAGAACGAGCATATACATAGAGAGAAACAGAAAGAGAAATAGGTGTAAAGAAAGGGAAGAAAAAGTGAACAAGAAGGCGAGAGAACGACTGCAGAGAGAGAGAGAGAAAGGGAAGACAGGCAGAAAAACATAGAAAGACAAAGAAACAAATAGACGTAGAGAGAAAGAAAAAGACACAGACTAAAAAGATAAAAAAGAGAGCATGCATAGCCATTCAAAGTATGGAATAGCGAGGGGTGGGAAAGACACAGGTGAGAGGGCAAAAGCCTAGCCAAGCCAGGACCATCCAGGTGCCCACCAGCTCTGGTGTGCCCTAGCCCTGCGAGACTCAGTGCAAGCTGCGCTATTTTTTTTTTTTTTTAGTGTTTTCGACGTTAACGGCTGTCATTGTAAACGTACCCGTTATGCCAAGCGATAAGAGGGTACGACGTTGGGCTGGGTGGTGTTGCATTGTTTGAAGTGAACGACAGCGCGTAAAACAAGGACGAAGAGAAGACGAACGACACCAGCGCTGATATAGGGGATGTTATTTTGTATAGTAAGTATGACGTAAATGTGAAGAAAGTGGATGAAAAGATAACTTGCCGCCGGCAGGGACCGAGTGACGCGAGCAGGCAGAAAAAGGATGTTCCACACTCGCCGTCATGGCTACTAGCGGCGCTTACTAACACTCCGAGGTTTAAATGCACATATATACGCCATAATGTGGACGGGAGGACGACCGCCGCCGTAGCTCAGCGGTAGAGCATCAGACGCGTTATTTGAAGGTCGCAGGTTCGGTCCGTGCCGGTGGCAAGTTATCTCTTCGTTCCACTCTACTTTCTTCACATTTACATCATAATTATTACAAAATAACATCCCCTATATACTTTCGTTGGGTTTCTTGTCTGTTGGTTCTAATTAATGTTGTGTCTAGCAAAGAAAAACGAGCCCTTAAAATTCCCCTTCTTTCGTTTATTCACCAGCGCTGATGTCGTTCGTGCTGTCGTCGCCCTTGTTTTACGCGCTGTCGTTCACTTCAAACTATGCCAAGCGAGCTGAAAAAAAAAACGCGCTGCAATGATCTAAGCAACATGCGCAATGAAATGGATTATTCAGGAGACTATACTTCAATACTAGCGCACGCGTACTGATTACGCCCACATTAATATGCCTTCTTACCTTGGAATCAGTTTGTAAGCTCTTCTATAGAAAGATACAATTTGGTGCTGTACCTGATGCGCTGAGATGTCAGATGTTCACTGGTTGGTTCACTGTGCAGAAATTTGAACATTGAAATAGGCACCGTATACATATAATTTACAAACTTAGTCATAAAAAGAAACCACCATATAGTATCATCATCATCAGCCTGTCTACGCCCACTGCAGGGCAAAGGCCTCTCCCATGTTCCGCCAATCAACTCGGTCCTGTGCTTTCTGCTGCCACGTAATACCTGCAAGCTTCTTAATCTCATCTACCCACCTAATTTTCTGTCTCCCCCTCACGCGTTTGCCATCTCTTGGAATCCAGTCAGCTACCCTTAATGACCACCGGTTATCCTGCCGACGTGCTACGTGCCCGGCCCATATCCATTTGTCTTCTTGATTTCAACTATGATGTCCTTAACCCCCGTTTGTTCCCTGACCCACTCTGCTCTCTTCCTGTCTCTTAAGGTTACACCTATCATTTTCCTTTCCATCGCTCGCTGCGTCGTCCTCAATTTAAGTTGAACCCTCTTTGTAAGTCTCCAGGTTTCTGCTCCGTAGGTGAGTACCGGTAAGATGCAGCTGTTATATACCTTCCTCTTGAGGGATAGTGGTAGATTAACATTCATGATTTGATAATGCTTGCCGAATGAGCCCCAACCCATCTTTATTCTCCTAGTTATTTCACTCTCATGGTTCGGCTCCGCGGTTACTACCTGTCCTAAGTAGACGTACTCCTTTACAACTTCCAGTGTCTCGCCACCTATCGCAAAGCGCTGTTCTCTGCCAAGATTGTTGCACATTACTTTAGTTTTATGCATATTAATTTTCAGACCTACTCTTCTACTTTCCTTATCCAGTTCAGTAATCATGAGCTGCAATTCGTCTCCCGCGTTACTCATCAATGCAATGTCATCGATCTCTCCAATGTTATTCACCGCGTGTTTTCAGGAGGTTTTCAGGGCCCTAGATTGGGAAGAGTTAGGGATAAGAGTTAATGGAGAGTATCTCAGTAACCTACGATTCGCTGACCATATAGTATAACACCACTTATTTTCCTTTTATGGTGCCGCCTGTGGGCGAAAGTGGCGCTTTCCAATTACCATTTACGTGCCTGTATTCCACGAAAGGGTCTCTTGGAACGCTATTAAAGCCGAAGGCCTTAAATGGCGCGGCTTCTGCGAGTATAATAAAAACTAAAGAATAACATGCGACCTACTAAATTCAGCCTCCATTCTGCGCAAACTATACCAAGTTAGCTTCCCCAATCTGAGCCATAGCCTAATCATCGTTCATGGCATCGCCTGTTATTGTTTCGATCGCAGTGCGCTAGGGACCTGTACGACCGCGTCCAGTCAAATATCACAGATCACCTGCGCATCAGAGACGTCGGTGAGCTGGGACCTGCGTTGCGAAACCTGTCTTCGCTTCACCGGCTGAACGGCAACATCGTCAAGAACCTCGAAGCTTTGCAAAACAGCTTCCAGAGGCTGCGCCTGCCACCTTCCGGTGGCGCGTCAGGCATCGAACCCTTGCAGCGAACACTGCAGTCGGCCAGCGAAGCCTTCCGCAACATGTCCAAGTCGGTGACGTCGGGCGCCGCTCTGCAGACAGTGGTGCATAACTTCAACCGAACGTTGCAAACATTCAACAGCATCGCCACGGCAGGCGTGAATGCCATGACGCCCACGGCCAATCAGCTCGTGCATCGCTTCCAGGTTGGTGACACGAATGTTGTAATGCTGATCGGAGAGGTCATACGGATTTACTGGCCGAAAGAAACACTTGCAGATACGATATATCATAAACATCATAACATGATCACAAAGTGCGTGCATGTATGGGAATTGTTTCTGTATAACTTTTTGTTATGCGCTCACTATATGCGCCCGACGTCAGCAGTAATTTCTAGTTTGCAGAAATATGGGTATATATGGCAGATGTAACAAGCCTTGCAATCAAGCAAAATTTTAGCGAACGTCTTATAAAGAACTCTCTGCCATATGCAGCGTAGGGCCTGCTAACTAGGACCAATTTAATTTAAAAAAAAGTGCAACGAGGTACGAAGATGCGATCAATGGCATTGTATAGGCTCGTGCATACTGGCAAGCTTGTTTACTTATCACCGCTTAGATAAGTAGCCAATATAAATTACTTAAACATTTAATTACTGCCATAATTGCGGCGATTCCTAGATGAAATTCTGTGTTGCATTCTCAAAAACTAGCGCCCAAAAGATGACGCGGCCCGCTACATGATTCCTGATTACTTTTCCTGCGTTTCGAGCTTGTAGGTGCAAAAGGCGATGAGACATGGAGACGAGTGCTTCGAGAGCTAGCTTCTAAACTTCGCAACAGCGAACGCTGCTGTCTCGCGTGCGCAACAGCAGCGCTCGCTCGCTTCGCGTCTTTGCCTTTTACGTGACAAATTGAAAACGCATAAACATGCGTGTTATAAGTATTAACGAGGATGGATATACAAGAACTTACCTGAGAGTTACGCACTCGCATGATCCTTAGCATATAGCTATATAGCTATAGCTGCGGACGCAAAGCAGCGTGATGTAGTCGCTGCAGCTCGGATACATACGGGCAAACTAGAAAGATTAGTGCTATTTAGCTTCAACAATTAGGTAGCACTTATTGCATTTTGCTTATTTCGAGCTAACAATGACGCTTTATTGCTTGCCGTTGTGCATTTATATATACTTGTGATGTATGGTTTCATACTTGCATTCCTCTTCCAAGCAAATTACCACTGTGGTATCATCTCACATTAATTAGATTCCTTTATCGCTTTCTCTTGCCGCACAAGTAATGTCAATATATTCAACGCTTCGATGAAAGTATTAGTCGTCAGGCAATCAGCTGCTTTCGTTAGCATAATTTGTGCATACGTATGCCTCACTATGGAAAAATTGGGGCTGAATTCAGCAGACTTCTTTTTCATAAATGCTCTTTTTTTTCTCGCGTTAGTTTGCCGGCTTCGCTGCCCAGCATTGTGATCGGCTTAAATATTGTCTTGCGAACATTATTAGCTTAACCCGTTTTTGTGAATACGGGCCTGGTGCATAGTATAGGGTGCGAAGAAAGTGAATGCAAAATAAGAGGCGCACTACACTGGAAAGGAAGGCGATAGCTAAGGTTGCTAAGTCTTGGAACATTGGCTCTGTCGGTCTCTTCAAGCCTTCGTCTTTCTTTGAGCTCCTGCCACGCGTAGATTCCTGTTTTAGGGTTGATATAATCGACTTAAAGGGGTGGTGCCACCAAATTTGTGGCTTGCGCGTTCTTTGCTGTAAGCGTTTCCTATAGCTCAAGGAAGCATGATGCACGCACCAAGATTAATGTATTCTCGCTAAATAATTTAATATCGCCTTTTGATGTGGACAACTTTCGGTTTCGGTTTCTGGGCGCTGAGGTTGGGCAGTGACGTAGAAGTGTAGGAGGCGTGGTCACGTGACCACACAAGGCTCTGACGCACTTAGCCAGGAAGCGATCGAAACTCGGCGAGTGATGTAGCAACCGATGCATTGCCGGTACTATAGTGAACTAGAATATATTCTAGTTCACTACCGTCGGTACGTACGTTGCGGAAGTGGCGGAGGTCCGGAGGTCACTCACATTACTGCAGCAGATATGGTGTGACGTCACTACAACTTTCGTTGCCAATCCTACAGATCTACGTCAGTGTTGGCGCGCTAGCGATGGGTTTCGATCGGGAGAATGGGCATTTAGGTACACTTTGGAAGTGAATTAAAATATATTCTAAACGTTTGCTGTGTCCGACCCTTCCTGTGGAATGTCTTTGCATACAGAGGAAACCCACAACAGGCTTGTTATAGCCTCGAAATTTGATGGCACCGCCCCTTTAATGGCTTCCCCTGGTCACACGCAGGAAGACTTGAAGAACATCCAAAACGTCACCCGGTCGTTGCCCAGGACTGACGTGGCGCGGCTCACGGAGCAGACGAGGGGCAACCTGACCTTGCTGGTGCGCAACCTGACCGGCGCTCTGCCTGTGCTCATGCGAAGGATGGCCACACAGGGAGCCGAGAGCACGCGGCTACTGAGGGAATTTGTGACCGCGCTATCACACAATCTCAGGAATGCCTCGTTGGCTCTCTCAAACAGTGGAAACCCGAGTGGAAACTCCACTGGCAGCACCCTCCCAACGGCCAGTCACGACCTCCTGCAGGCGTACGACGGCTTCCAGTTGGCCGTCAACAACGGAATGCTCGCGATGTCCGACTTGGTGCGCGGATCGCTGAAGCTCGTCAACCCGGCCAACTGGCACGTTGGCCGCGTCGGGCTTGGCGCCGGAGATGGACAAACGCCACAAGCTGGCATCAACAAGTTCATCGGGCAGCTCTTCAGGAGGAGAGGCTAGGCGTGTGTAGCATAGTTTCAGGTGTTTACATTTTTTTCTCACGTGACGTAGGTGGGGACCACGAATTGCGAAGTCGAAGCCAGCTGCCATGCCCGGAATCATCAAGTTCATTCGCCAGCTTCGTCAGACAGAAGCTGACTTTGTGTTCGTACAGTTAATCTGTAGCCATTTCATCGGGAAGACACGTGTCGGTATACAGGGAGACGTAAACGCAACGATGTAGGCACCTAAACGCTGCCGTTGGGAAGAACTTGGGTGCGTGCGTTCCTTCTGGAGCTTTTGTGACAGGATGTACAGTGCTAACATTATCGACGGAGTATGTTCTTGTCGCTTGAGAGCGCACTTTTCGTTGCTTTTTTTTATTTTATTATGTAAGTGAGGATTCTAATGAAAATTAATTGGGGACCAGAAATAAGGCGCCGAGGCATTTGAAAGATGCCTTTGTCAACGAACGTTTGTACGATATGTGAATACTCTCGAAACGAGTCTCCTCACGGTAGGTGCGGGCTCGACACCTGATAAAAGGCCATAATATCAGACAATTATTTGAGGGAAGTGCACTCGTTACCATAATAACATAAGCGTATGGGCGGCGCTGCCAGTCACGATACATTTGTTTAGTTTTATGTAATAACTCCACAACACTAGAACGTCTTGCCTTATGGACATTTCTAAGACTAATTTTGGCCTCCAAGGCCCAGAAAAACCAACATGTGCTTTTGTTACATGCAGCGCACTGGTGTACAACGCTTCATTTTGAATATACATATATATGTAAATAAACACTGAAGCACATAAACTATGCTCATATATGTAGGCGTATCTTCACGCAGACGGGATTTATTTATGAGGTAAGTTTAGTCCAGTTCTGTATACATTTTGTCCCAGGGCGGATGAAGTTGCGTCCGCACGCCTTCTGTTGCTCGCCTGTTCTTTTAGCAGTCTGCATATGCCAATAAGCGTGCTGAAGTGCGTCACACGAGGCGCATTATCCTAAGATTTTTCTGTTCTCGCGACGTTACGAAACATAGTAACACTATATAAATAATAATAATAATAATAATAATAATAATAATAATAATAATAATAATAATAATAATAATAATAATAATAATAATCAATCAATCAATCAATCAATCATTTATTTAACGTGCCCAGGAACAACCGTGAGGTCTTTGTGCAGGCGCACGCAAAAAAAAAAACAATAAAAATCAACAATACAATACAGACAGTCTTCAGAAATAAAAAGAGCAAAAGCACGTAGACAAAGAGAAATGAACACAAAAGCGGAGGAGTAAAATAAGACAATATGAGAAATATTGAAGGAAATTAAAAAAATTAGATTGCACATATACAACTATGCGGAAAGACGGAGAAGGGAAGACTTTGTACATTGTGCCATACTATGTCAAAACAGTGCAAAGCTCGGATAAAAACAATGATTGTGGACTATGAAAAACGTCAAGATCAAGAAAATTAATATTATAAAGACTTTGTATTCTGTGAACGGTAGAGTGTTGGAAGAAGCAGGCGGGTACATGAAACGGTCTGTTCTCTCTGGTTAACTTACGCGGAATTCGAAAATTAACACAATTGAGAAGTACAGGGCAGGATATGATACCGTGGACTAGCTTGTAGAGAAATAAGAGATCAGAACGATCTCGTCGGCAGTGAAGTGATGGCAGTGATAATGATTCAGCAGTATTTGAACGAGATCCAGAGTCATTTTTAGCAAAGCGATGGTTATATATGCTGAGGAATTTTTTCTGGACTCGTTCAATGGTGTTACCGCTGGATTGAGCAATGCCATTCCATATCACGGACGCATACTCAAGTTGCGGAAGACATATTGCCGTGTACAATTTGTGTAGGGCCATGGGAGACCTGAATTCTCGAGATATTCTACAAACACATCCGAGAGAACGAAGGCCCCGCATAGCAGCACGCTTAACGTGAGAAGAAAAGTTTAACGCGCTGTCAACAACAACACCAAGATCACTGATTTCATAAACCTTGCATAACGGCACAGAATTGACAAAGTATTGAAATGACACGCTAGATGTTTTGCGAGTGATAGACATGAATTTTGTCTTTGAGGTATTTAGAGAAAGGTTATTGCCGTTGCACCATTCGGAAAAAGAACACAAATCTGACTGCAGCAAGCGACAGTCGTTAACTGAATGAATTTCCTTAAATATCTTGATGTCATCGGCATACAAGAGGAAAGAAGAATTACGAATGGCAAAAGAAACATCATTAACGTAAATTAAAAATAGGAGTGGGCCTAATACCGACCCTTGAGGGACCCCACTAGTCACTTTATACAAAGAAGAGGTTTGGCCATTTACGGCAACATAACAAGATCTATTGAGCAGATAGCTGTGCAAGAGATTCACAATCGACAAGTCAACGTCAAAGTTCGCAAGTTTAACCATAATCAGTGTGTGGCTGACTACGTCAAAAGCCTTGCTCAGGTCACAGTAGATTACGTCAACCTGTCCTCTCTGAGAAATAGGTGTGGAGATCTGCGTCATGAAACTAGCAAGATTTGTGGTAGTTGAGCGGCCAGCAAGGAAACCATGTTGATTTGGAATCAATGAGTTTTTCACACTAAAAGACAATATTTTGTGAAGAGCCAGTTCGAAGATCTTTGATGTGGCACATAGTAGAGAAATCGGTCGATAATTAGAAACATCTGTCCCAGAGCCCGACTTAAATACTGGGAAAACACGAGCAGTTTTCCACATGCTAGGAAATGTGGAAGTGTCCAGGCAGTTATTAAATATCGTAGTCAGTACTGGGACAAATATAGTACCATATGCTTTTAGTATGGCGGAGGGGATGCCATCTGGGCCACATGATAAGGATGGTTTTAAGCGCTTAATGCATTCGCTGATAAGATTTTCATCCAGCGACAAAGCACTGGATGAGCTAACTGCCTTGGGCTGTTGTCTGATATCAGTGCTGGAGTCTGAGGCCTTATAAACGGATGAGAAATGTGTGGCAAAACAGTCAGCGACGGCATGCACTTCTACCCCATTTGAGTCTAGTAGTCTGAAGGACTCTCCGCTTTTGCTAGACCGTTTACGTACATACTTCCAAAACTCAGCCGGCCTGTCAGAGGCGCTTTTTTCTAAGAATTCAATGTACGAACTATGATCCCGTTTATATAGGCGTTTAGAGAGAGTTCGAAAAAAGCTGAACTCTTCCTTCCACTCGCTGGATGGAGAACATTTAGATTTCCTGTGTGCGTGATCTTTATGCTTCAGTGCACTGATAAGTTCAGATGAGAACCAGTGGGGATATTTACGTTGGTGAGGTGTATACTGGGGAATAAAATTAACCATGCTGCTCAGTACAATCTCCGTAAACCGATCAACCTGGTCATCAACATTAGGTTTGTAATAATATAATAATAATAATAATAATAATAATAATAATAATAATAATAATAACAATAATAATAATAGTTGGGGTTTAACATCCCAAAACCATGATATTATTATGAGGGACGCCGTAGTCGAGCGCTCCGGAAATTTCGACCACCTGGGGCTCTTTAATGTGCACCTAAATCGACGACGAGCTTCAAACATTTTCGCCTCCATCGAAAATGCGGCTGCCGCGGCCGGGATTCGCTACCGCGACCTTCGAGTTACCAGTCGAGCACCATAACAACTACACCCAAATGGCGGGTATAACACTAAATAAGGCCATCACTCTAAAAACTTAACAGAGTACCGGTCACTCTCTTTGGGGGAGTATTTTCTTGTCCCATATTTAACTCCCTCTTCTAGAGTAAATCAACTCTTTGTGAGGCAGAGTATAGCAATGCACGCAGACTGGGTTATAATACTCCACCTCAACAGAGAAATAGAACTCTTGCTGAACAGAGCAGCAGGACCCCTACGAAGGGAGTAGTAGTACACCTCCAGAAAGAATAGCAGAACTCTTTCAAGAATAGCAGCATTACTCTTCTAAGAGTTGTGATACTCTCCCGCAAGTAGTAGGAGGGCTCCTCCACAGGAGTACTGGTACTCTTCCAAGGAGAGTAGTGCTCTCTCGCAGGAGTACTTACATTCCTACGAGAACAGTACGAGAATTCGTGAACACAGGGTGTCGCGGGAGCCGACGTTTCGACAAGCGGACTTGTGTTCTTCAAGGCTGCAACCTTGAAGGGGACAAGTCCGCTTTTCGAAACGTCGGCTGCATAGCGACACCCCGTGTTCGCGAATTCTCATCTTTTCAAGCTTTCACCTTCCCCTGAACTTCTGCCTTTTACGAGAACAGTAGTAGTACTCTTTTTCAAAGTCTGATAATACAGTTTTGCTTGAGCACTAGTATTCTTTCAACGAGAGTAGTGATACTCCTCCAGATGAGTATTGTGATCTTTTTTAGGAGAGTAGTGATGCCCTTCCACCAGAGCACTGGTACTCTTCCAAGAGAGTGTGCAGTACCATTCCTTGAGAGCACACGTACGACAGGAAAAGACTTCCTTCCCACATGAGTTCCAGCATTGCTTTAGAGTTCTAATGCTCCCGACACTTGTATCACTGCACCTAAACAACTTATGAATCCTCCCAAACGCGCCATTCATAACAAGATAATGGCAGTGTCGCAGCCCTGAAGCAAAGAATCACGCTAATTTCCCTGCAAGATCTCCTTAACAGGGAAGTTCCAGCAAACCATCTTTGCTGGGGTTGCGATTTACTTTATGGTAGCAGGGTTGCTGACATTAAAGAGTTTCTCCACGAAAGTTAAATTTTTTACTAGGGACAGAATTTCAATCGTGGCTCTGATAAAGAAATATCTTGATACTTGAATATGGCATATCCATCTGCTAAGCTTCCATGAATTGTGTGCAGGTGACGTCATTAAAAGTTGTTTAGCTAGAGCAAAATAAAAATATTTCCAACTTTCTATTGAAGAATATACACAATAAAAAAAGAAATCAAAATGTGCTTCTAGCCCAATAAAAGCAACAAGATAGACAGATTACGCTTTCGTGTGCGTCAAAGAAACGAAGTTGGAAACGTTTTGATAGGTGTGATGATGATCAATGTTAAAGGGACCGTGACTAAAGGCAAATAACATTTCATGTAAGGGTGAAATGTCAAGGCTTGAGAATGTCTACGACAACAATACTGTACACACCAGCACTTAGTAATCAAGAAGTAAAGCCGAAACAAATGCCAGTGCGCTATATTCTAAGAGATCGAACGGGCCCTCGCCAAAAATCTTGACATGTCCTTTCCAGCGTCACAACAAACAAATGCCGTGCTCTTTACTAGATACATGTGTGCTTGATCAAGAGTTGTCATCGCCCGCTGTCCCCTTGATGCCGCCTCATCGATACTGATCAGGAGAAGGATTATAACTGCGCTTTACTCATGCCACAAGAGCATATGGACATTCCACTCTTTCTGAGGAAAAGTGGAGTGTAAAGCACATTTCGCTCTCTCTTTTCACACAAAGTGAACAGTGCATTTCATTCCATCCGTTGTTTTGCGAGAGTAAAAAAAAAAAAAAGAAAACGCCCTGAAGAGTAACCGGGTACATTTACTTCTGCGATACGCTCCCCAGTTTTAGAGTGATGGCGTCCTTGAAAAGTTATCTGCACAACTGTATTCTGTCGAACTATATAACAGTGTTACATCCGGTATTATTACATAAATAATAGGACTGTGAACGTCCTGTTTAAAACTTAACATAGAGGTATTGTGTCAGATGTTACCGTGGCAACCTCAAGAGGTACGCCAGCAGTTTCCTCCATGTGAAGACCAAGTTTTAGATACCTCAGCGTTTCTAAATTATTGCAATACTGTTTAACACTGTCACGTAATACTGTCGTTAGTACGTCAAAGATTTGTTTACACGTCCGATTCCTTCAACAAATTGCCCCGTAATCAGCCAAAGAGCAACACTCCTGTTGGAAGGCAGGGTAGTTATCGTATGAGCTTCTTCTAAACCAGTGCAGTTAAGCAACTGCGTAGCGGCAGTTTTACCGCAAGGGACACCTGGTCTGAAGTATTCATTGTACACGAGTATGACATCTGCATAAGAGCCTTTGGCTCCAGTGCGCGCTACCTTACATCGACGTTGCGGGCTTAATTTTTTTTCAGTGACGCGATCTTTAGAAAACGCTTTGCTTTTTGTCTTTCCGCCTCCGCTCACTTCTTCCTCACTTTAGGGTGACAAACTAGATGTCTTTCTTCCTGTAAACTTAATGTCTATGTCACTTCTATCCTCTTTCTTAACCTCAAATCAAAGAATATGGCGACTAAAACAATACGCATTTCGTTGTGCTATGCACGACATACCACTGCAATGCACTCTATACATTATTGCCCTAATAATAAGTCAGTTCGTCTGTAAATGTACTTCGCCGACTGTAGCAGTACAATACTGGGAAGTGAAGGTCACGATCATGCCGCGGGCAAAACAAACAAGATGACCACAAACAGCACTAGCAACTTGCGGCCGGAACAAAAAAATCACAGCATATCCATGGAGTGAATGATGATGAGTGGGCGAAGCTGCGGAGGTTTATCGGTAAACCGTGAATCTTCCGTGAATTCTGCCCAGTACATCATCACCGACGTGAGATCGGGCGCGTTTATACTAAAGGTTCGATGAGTTATGACGACTTGCAGCTCACGTTAATTTTACATGTACGCTGTGAATTTTCATTGTTTAGAAAACATCTGGCGTCTTTCGTTAACAGCTGGCGTCTTTTCGTTTTGCTTTAGAAACATCTGGCGTTCTTTCGTTTTGCTTTTAGAAAACAACTGGCGTCTTTCGTTGGTTTATTTCACCAATCAACGGCGTTTTGAACAAAATTTTTATTATTTAATCACGCACAGGAGAAATCTCACCAGGCACTACCTTGGAGGTAAACAATCGCTGCTAATGGGAATGAGAGACAGAAGAAGTTGGCTTTCAGCTAACACTTACACTTCTACTTCTACTAACGTTTCCTACTGGAACATGCCAATGGCTGCTAATAGGGAATAAGAGACAGAAGAATTCGGCTTTTAGTTAACGCGCACGCTGCGAATTTTTATTGTTCAACAACGCACAGGAAAAAATCTCCCACCGGCACCACCTTGGAGGTCAAGATCTGGTACTAGCGTTACGAGTTGGTTACGCACAACTACGACTACGAGGGACGAACGGGTGCCGCCTTAAGGAGCTTCGCCCCTAAAAGAGTTAACTTCTGAACAACACTGAATTTAGGGCTTGCATTCATTGCATGAATTCGGCGATAAACCTCGCTCGTATCACTGCATCATTCTAGGCAAGAAATATTGCAGCAAATAACGCGAACATGATAATGCCTATGGCAGGCTTCAGTTACCCGCTAGCGCGCTGAAAACGACCGTTACATTCATTACAAGAGGGTTCAGCGAAAATAAGGTAATCCTACAGAAACCACATGTGCTTTCGGTTTTAATTTTTACCGGCACTACAATCGTCATCACGTCCACCAACCAGTGTTGTGGGCATATTTCACGCCAATGGAAGAAGTCCGAACGCAGATCGAAAAATTCTGTTTTAAAAATTTCTACTCTCTTTCCAGAGAAACCGCTGCAAGGTTGGACACTTCAGACGGTACGCTTTCTATTGCGGTAGAAAACAGAAAAGCGATGAAGAACGGTAGACAGTCCCTTTAACGTTTCTAGTGTGTGGGCATCACCTTGCTCTGGTGCAGCAGCTGTAAAATCTTCCTGGCAGCGAGGATGACCAAGCATTTGAAGTGCCATCTTCGTTTCTTGTGAGGCTTTCCTACGCCTGTAAGACTTCTCCTTGACCTTGGGCATTGTGATATACATTTGAGAAAATATGCAAAATTATTAATAAATAAATAAAAAGATTGGTCGTGCTTTTTGATGTACAACAGGATATCTGCTCCCAGCTGTTCAATGCTGCAACTTGTGAAAAACTTGAACTT
Source organism: Rhipicephalus sanguineus (assembly GCF_013339695.2). Taxonomy (NCBI): domain Eukaryota; kingdom Metazoa; phylum Arthropoda; class Arachnida; order Ixodida; family Ixodidae; genus Rhipicephalus; species Rhipicephalus sanguineus. The sequence goes on from NC_051176.1 coordinate 53,362,103, forward strand.
GACCCCTAATAGAAAATGGAAACAAAGACCGTGTTACGTCAGTTGTGTTTACTTTGTCTCCGTCTTTTATTGGCCAATAACATATCACAACACGAACAACAAGCTTTCTCAATCACTCCCCAGGGCCACTCTCTGTACCATCAAGCGGCTCCCTAAACACATTAAAATACCCACACCTAAATGGACGCTGCCCTCTCCGATGGCCAGGCCATCATACAGCATGGGTTTGCACGCAGACCATCTACTACACGACGGCATATTGGCCGCAAGATCGAGCGGAGTCGCCACCTGGCGGCTTCTGACTGAACCGCGCCTAGTGTGGATTGCTCCATGCGTCGTCTGCTAGCCACGTTGTGTTTGCATGTGCGCGTACGTCATGCAGGTCCTCAAAAGGCGGTTTGTTCCGTTGCGTTAGTGCAACTTTAACCGCTCATACGTATGCCTAACGCGACATAAAGAAGAATTTGGCCTTGATCGGCTGTATATGTACAGCTATAAGGTCAGTGAGTGCACTTGTCAAGAGTTCTCTGTGTGGTCATCGTATCCTCCGTTCACGAGAATTATATCAGTCTAGGTGCCGCTCTGTGGTTCAAGCGCATTGCAAAGTACACTTGGCGTTGTCCTAAAGATGAGAAGTAATAAATCTCATGTGAATATAGCCTTTGAGCGACTCAGTGGTAAAAAAAGGGCTCTCATGCACTTGCGGGTTGTGGTTAGGTGTATAACTTCAGGACTGTCGTTTATAGGTTACGCGACGAACTTTAGTTGTGTATGGTCCTGGTCCCACTACACAGAAATATTTTTGTCAAGTCACGTCTGACACTTCGGTACTTAAATTGTCCCCTAAAACGAACACAAATGTAATGTACGGAAATCGCAAAACTGAGTTGCCTTGCGCAATTTTAACATGTGGCGAATTTATACAAGAACACCCATGTACTTAGATTAAGGTACACGTTAAAGAACCCCAATGGTCCAAAATTAATCCAAACGGCGTACTTTATATTTATGTCGTAGCAATTTCACGCGAAGCCACATCTTTTTGCTTTACATTATCTTAAACGTTTGTGTTGCGTTGTAATAGATTGACGGAAGGCAGCGGACATAATTCGCGTGAAAAAACGTACTTTTGTCCCGTGAAATAAGCGGGCCTTTGTTCCATTACTGTCGTGCAAGTAATTAATCGAAGAAAGTTCCGTACTGTATAGTTACCTTTGTGAACTGTTACTAGAATAAAAACAAGCGCGTGCGTGTTAAACGCTTCTGCAGCGCTAAAGCGCTGTCAGCCACGTAGCTTTCTTCAGTAAACCTATGAACTGTCCTACATTGGAGAACTGAATAAGAAATGCAGATGAATATTTGAGCACGCAGTGCACGAAGTGCTATTTGAACTCATCGTGCAGGAATACGGGCTTTCTTTTTGTTGGGGGTTATCCAGATGAACAAGAAGTAAATATTTGATTCAGTCGCGCTACAGCAGTGCGTAGTAGGTGGAACACAAGCTGAACATGTACAAATGAATGAATGTCCTACATTGGAGAAAATGTACAAATGAATTAATGTCCTACATTGGAGAAGTATTGGAGTACATTGGAGTAGATGGTAAAAGATCAACGAATCCATGCAAGCAGATTACACTCCACATCGGTGGTGTAGATATTACATCTTCAAACGGACAAATCAGAATTCTCGGGGCACAAATAACATGTACAAATAAAACAAGAAAACGTCATCCATTGCGAAAACGCCGACTGTTGCCGAAGGAGAGCAACCCCGTTCGTTGGCAGAATGCGCTTCTCTCACAAGTAACATTCGGCGAGCTTCGTGCTTTAATTCGGGAGTGAAGAGCGCACATATTACCAGAAAGCTGCAGTCAACGCATTTTGTTTGCCGGAAATCGGGTCAAATCGCTCACAACGAAGCGCTGTTGTGTGCGTTGTATGCGCGCAGACGACCGCCTATCCACACTGGCGCCGCGACGGTGCTGCCACCTGAAGCCCGATCTCGCGGCGAATAGGTGCCATATTTAGTGCGGTACCCCTGTGCATGCCTTGCTGCCTTGGTGGTTTAGGCAGTTTAGGGGCCTGGCTTTTCCCGCATCGACGGCTTCCGTAACGAAACGACTGTTGTGAGTGCAGACAGTACGGAACGTTCGACTAGCCATATCGTTCGGTTGGCAAACTGTGCTTCGGCTACGAGAGTAAACAAGCATAACAAAGTAAACGCTTTCGCTTGCATAACTGGACCTAGCCGAGCTAAACCGCAGCCATTCTTTTAAACCAGTGGCGTAGACGGGGGGGGGGGGGCACGGGCCCGGTGTGCCCCCCCCCCCCCCCGCCGAATTTTTTTTTCAATGGCATACACAGCACAAAATGACACTCGACCACATCTGCCTGCCCTGCACACACTTCAGACCATGGAGGAGCACCCCCCCCCCTCGAAAAATATTTCTGCCTACGCCCCTGTTTTAAACGCTTTAGTTTTACGCTGCTGCTTGTTTTCTTCTGTTCGGGCTATCAGCCACAATGCGAGCTCAACCATCCGCACCATCTCACGGCACTTAAGAATGCGATGACCTACAGAGCTCGTAATTCACGTACGTATACGTACATTCCGCCATACAGACCCATGGCTAAACCAACGGAAGTTTACGAGCACAAACAGGTATTTTCGTCAATGCTTGAGGAATCCAGTGATGCTACCGAGGACTTCTGATTTGCAGCATTTTTTGGAGCAGCAAAATTTCCGTTTTGGAGCACTTTGGAGCAGCAAAATTTTCATCTTGCAGCACTTTGGAGCAGATAATTTTGCATCTGGGAGCACTCTGGAGCAGCGAATTTTACATCCAGGAGTGCACTAGAGAAGCATATTGCAATAACATTCAAGCACCAAAATATTACTATGGGGCTCTTATGAAGGCTAGAAATATTTCGATTGATTGCAAATCTCATGGAAAAAATCATCTCAAGAGGACTCCATACTTCACTCGCTAATGAAAAAATAAGGGCTCATGCAGTTGAGTGTTCTGAATTAACCTCTTCGGCGATTATTTTCGACACTAGCAAATAAACAGAATATCAGATCAATAAAATTGCACTTTATGAAATAACACTCTAATACATCTATGTGGTTACCAGCAGACATTGTAGACAAACGCCGTGATGTACAGCAGTGCCTCAATGCCAAAGAGCCACACTGTCCCTAATGCATTCCCCTAAGACAACTCCAAGGCGAAAGCCAGGTTCTTTTTCTCTTCGATCGACGGGTTGATCCTCCCCCTCCTTCTCTGCAAGCTATCTGTACCTCACTTGGTTTTGCGCCAGCTCCACAATCGGCGCACCGATTACGGAAGCAGTGTAAAGCGACGATGTCCTGATGGCGTCATCACGTGACATCACGATATATTACGCCATGATGACGTCACAAGTTTTGACGATCTATGACGTGATGATGACGCCATCATATGATTATTTTTGCATCGAATCGATTGACGCCGCCAACGGTCAATTTTCGTGTCTGATAAAGCATCTCATGCTTTCGCATTAATATTGCGTATTGAACGTTAACAACCTGGCCTTACATACCAAACTGTCCTCCACCATGTCACCTCCTTGCCATGCGCGAAACAGCTTCGCTTATCATCCACTTCACAGAGTGAAATGGTTCAACTTTTTTAAATGTTTATTGTGATAACAATTATATGGACGCTCTTCGCGGATTTTTGCCGTCGCCATTGCCGTAATTTTCTGTATAAAGACCAAAATAATAACGTCACCACGCGCATTCTAGCCGCGGGTAAAAGCTCGCGAGCGCTGGCGACGAACGCGGCTGAAGCAGAGATTAAGCTAGCAGGCCGTCTGTCTCCGTCGCACGGACAGCGCATGAGATAACATCTTCCCGCGTGCGGGCCTGCCGTCGATTGCTCATCAAACGGAGAGGAAACGCCCCGCCCGTCTTTCGTAAGGAGCATGAAAGGACGCCAGGGGAGCGGGGGTGGAGGGGCGAGGGGACCGCATCGTTCGAAGGGCGCCGTCGCTTGCGCGCGCGCCATCTCGAGGCATCAGGAGACGGATCGTAAACTTGCTGTGCTCTCAACGCTTACATCGTGTTTAGAGAACTCAGCGCAAGAAAACGCTTTGGTTCCTGGAGCGGCCATATTCCCTTAAACCAGTGTTTTGTTGAGTTACGCGAGATCGAATACGAAAGAGTTAGCTACTAGCCTTACTTCGTTTAACAATACAATTTGTTGGTATCGCATTCATTGCTTCGCCCTTAAGCGAAACTGAGTTTTTTTACCCGTCAGCTCTTGACCACCGAAAGCGAGGGGCGGACGTGTAAAATGGGGTAGCCGCTTCACTGTGGGCCGTCAGCGACGGGCCCGCTACTGACAGCTGCGTATTTTCGGCTGCTCCGACCAGGATATATGCTTTTATTAATGAGATGACATTTTTAAAAAGCAAGCAAAAATTCGAATTGGAACCCTAGCACGTGAGCTCGAAAGGGCAGGGCCTTTTAGGGGGTATTTACCGCAGAGTGATTAAACTCGGACGTGCTGGTATAAGCAATTACGAAAAAGCTCTTCCGAATGAAGATCCATGGATAAAGTATATCTGAGGAAAAGTGTGAACGCGTTTCCACCGTTCGCGTGCTCTTTCATGAACGCGAAGCAAGGAAAATTCGATATTGTTCCATATATATACTGCTAGCGATCCCAGATTTCATTCCGCGATGTCCGGAAACAGAAGTGACAGACATTTTAGCAGCATACATGTAGTTATTACTGAACATTGCTTTCCTTACATGCCGTGCGACGCTTGAAACGAGCTATCAGCAGCGTTTCTAGAACAGACGACGTCCGCCGATGAATCGCCGTCGCACTTCTCGCTACCGAGAGGCCTAGACGTCACGAGCCTCTGCGGAGAGCGCGTTTTGCTGTCGAGCCGACTTGCAGAACAGAAGCTGCGTCGGCACCGTGCATGGCATCGTGGCTTATTCGGGAAGCACGCGCGAGCGCTATTTATTCAGCGGAATAATTCTTGGTCCATGGTTGCGACTTTGGCAGCCCCAAGATCAAGCTGCACATGTTCTGACGCGCGGCCGTGCGATTGCCGGTGATAGACGCCCCCAAACCCGAGACTTTGGCGCAGTTTGGCGCAATTTTCGTCGATATTATCAGGATGGCGCAGTAAATACAATTTGGCGCACTTTGGCGCAGGAGTGGAATCACTGGGAATCTCTTTAACTTACTCAACAAGGCGGCCACGCACCGGGGAAATGTGGCGAGCAACAGCACAACGACAATTAAGGAGGCAAGCAGAAGAAAACACCGCGAACTAGCTGACTAGCTGAACTAGCTGAACACCGCGAACTAGCTGGCGTGTGTGTAAATGTATTTACATCCATTCACGCACTGTACAGAAAACACTACCGGCCGTGCGCCGCTTTCAATGGTTGCATTCCGTCTCTCAAGCGCCGCCCGGCCGGTCACCGTGCCCGTGTTCCGCGTAAAAGCTCACCGGCGTCAGCATTATGCGACCTACGACCTTGTGCACGGTGCAGTTGTGCGAATGACACCCGAACGCGGTTGTTCTAGTGCCGTAAGTACTGTTAGAAGCGAGCATCGCAAGCAAAACAGAAAATGTGTTTTAATGCGCACAAGCAAGTTCTTATTTGTGGGGCACGAATGTTTCGTCCGAAGCAGGAACACTGCACAACCGTCACTGACCTGCAAAGCGTTCGTCGTGGTTCCGTTCTGTTGGCTCCATTTTGTCATGGTGGCTAAGCCCTAAGCGCTTCAAATACGTACATACGTACTTCATCTGCTTTATCCGCTGCGCGTGGATACGCGCTCGTTCCACGCACTGTTGAGGCCCCCGTGGCTATCAACAGGATTTGTAAACGTTGCTCGGTACAATAACCACCGGTTGAACACTGCGTAGCGAACAACGCGGCACAAAAGATGGATATCCGTCACGGTTCGGTACGAAATACACGGAAGCGATCAAGCCGCCGCCGCTAAGCTATCTACGCTGCACCACACGGCGCGCCACGTAACCATAGCAACGCCGCCATTGTGCCCAGTGGATATGGCCGCTGTGACGTCATTTCTTCCACACTTTTCTGCCAGCGCGCCGGGGGCACCCTCCTGAGTTCTTTTCTTTCTCCGTGGCTACTCCATTGATATTAACAGTACCATTGTTGCCTGTTATTGAGGTAAATGGAGCGGTGTTTGCCTTTACATTTTCGCATACTTTACAAAAGCAGTGTCGTTGAAGTTTTAGATTGTAGGGACTTGCACGTCAATTTTCTTTTTATTGTGATAGGTTACTAGTTTCATTGGTCCACTCGTTCTTGATAAGTGGCCAGATCTCCGTGCTAACTTAGTTCTCAGGGTTACTAGACTTCCGTTTGTTTCTTTAATTCAGTAAATGAAATGCCCTGGCATCACTTGAAGAATGTTACGCTGTGAAAATGTTAGCATATGTTAGCATAGCATAGGATTTTAACACGACAAACCTAAATTTAGCACAATGTTGCCAAGTTTTACTGCTGCTATAGTTCAGCGTTGCCAGTGCTTCGCGTCAAATTTGTATGCGCTCTTTGGCATTAGAATTTCTAACTGCCTTCATAAAAATATATTCGTGTCAGTAGTACGAAAAAAAAGGGGGGGGGGGAGGTTCTTGTCTGGGGCTTAACTACTTCAGTTTTGTTAACAGAGTGGGCGCTGGCGGCGGTAGCGTTATGCCTACCCTTTAAGTAGCAGAGTTGCGCATTCGTCTTCCAAACGCCGCTAGCAACCATACGTGGCGAAGAAGCTGACGCTCGGGCCAATCTTGTATTTCTCGATCGTCGCCGCTGCAGCGAACTGGACTGGCACTAGTCATTCACAGTAATGTTAATCACCGGTCTTGCCAAACTTGCCGATCGGTGACCCGGTAGGCATGTCACCTGCAAAAACGGAGCGCGTCTTCGCCGCATAGCTGTGGTTGCTAGCCAGACCTATGCGCAACTCTGCTACCTAAAGGGAGCATATACACTAACTCTAGCCTGGGCGTTTGTGTCCCTGTCATCTGGTACAGTTGAGTTCGGCGATCATGCTTTATTTAGAGATTTACTTTCATCTGCTGATCGGAGCGTACGGTGGAGTATATACTCAACGGCAGACGTGCAAGATGATTGGTTGGTTGTTCCCACGGAGGAAAAATTACACCATCTCCGCTAAAGGGGACCATGAGGCGATGCGAAGCCGGAGCACTTGCACGATCGCGTTCCGTTGGCGTTCGTTGGGCATGCTACCGACCTCGGGCATGCTATCGACCTCGCGTCGTGGAACGCGAAGAGGTACACTACGCGCGTCGTGTCTTCCCTCTAGCCTGGCCGGTAATTCTCACAGGGCGAGCGGGGACAGCGCCTCCTCTATCTTTCAGTGCCATCCTCTATCTTTCACTGACCGAACGTTTACTGTTGCGCGTGGGCGGGGCGACAAGTGCGCGCGATCTGTCAGCTGTGGCGTCCACAAGGCAGCGTCCTTCAGCCCGTTTTTGTTTAATCTGGTACTCGCGCCGCTCGTCAAGTGCCTACCAGAACGGATGTGTTCCTGTTCGCGCATGGGTGTACGCTGAATGACGCTGCATTGTATGTGCGTGGTCCGACCCGAAAGTGCTCGGTGGTGCGCGCTTGCATGCAGGAGACCCATCCAATGTGTGGCCGCCTTCGTGAGAAACATCGGACTCGCGATCTCGGCGCCGAAAACCGAGGCCCTCGTCGTCCACCCTCGTGCTGAAGCCCGACGACGTCTTCCGTGCCTTCAGCTGGATGGTGCACCAATAGTTTGGAGTAGCAACGTCCGCTACCTCGGCCTGACGATAGACAATCACCTCCGATGGTTACCGGTGGTGCGACGTGTACGACAGACGACGCGTCGCGTGGAATCGGCCGTGCGCCAACTACTCTCAGGCGGCAACGGCTGCCCCGCTGCCTTCGCCTGCACCATCTACGAGGCGATGGCTCTGTCTGCCATCCACTACGCACTGCCGATCTGCAAACTCCAGGCGCCACAGTTGGCGATTGATCGACCAGGACCACCGCCGAGTCATCCGCATGTGTCACGGAATGCCTCGTGGCTCTCGTGTGGCCGAGACCCTCGCGGAGGCTCGTGCGTGGCCTGCGTCGCTCACGGCGGACCTGCGCGCATTGCGCCACTTGCAGCGTCTCCACCGAGCGCCTGATGCAGGTCCCCTCCTCTCGCGGTTACGTGCTGTGCCAAACTCACGTGTCGGCCAACTTATCGACGTGTACGACGGTGTTGTGGCTGACGACCCCGCACGCCTTTCGCGCTGGCCACCCCCTCACCGTCGAGTGCCCCTTCGAGTGAACTTGCACCTGCCGGGCATTCGATCCAAACGCCACACCCCCATCAGTGCCATTGCTCAGGAGGCCGCGGCGCGGATGTATGAGGACCTGGCCGGGAGGACGCAGGAGGACCAGGGTAGCTTCTAATGAGGAAAACAACCAGGGGGACTCTTTGACAGGCATTATAGCGAAAAACCAGAGAAAAGGTAAAATAAGGGAGAAGGCGCGTGTTGCAATTAGTTACATTAACATACAGGGTGGCAGAAAAAAGGCAAAATGGTTAGAGATTGAGGGACAGTTAAACAAGGAACAGATAGGTGTTTATGCGGTTACAGAAACACACCTTAGAGACTTGGAAGAGCCACCAATATTGACAATTATATTTGGGCAGGGTGTAACAGGATCACATCAGAAAGAAGAGGTGGGGGTGTTGGAATGCTAATTCATAGCAGAACGACAAAATGGGATAGAGTGAACAGACGTGTTCAGAGCACCTCTGGGTTTCACGCACAGTAGGTGGCAAGAAAACGTGGCTAGGTGTAGCATTACTTGTGCGCACGGGGAAGAACTGCAGGAGAAAAGGCAATCTGGAGATAGTGATAATGCATAAGCACCGATTACTAAAGAACAGGGGCGTAGCCAAGGGGGGGGTTGGGGGGTTCAAACCCCCCCCCGAAATTTTTCAAGTTTTTGCCTTGGTAATAGGCACAGCACACATACAAAACGCACGCACCACGAACATAACTATAAAGTATGGGTTGAACCCCTCCCCGAAAAAATTTCTGGCTACGCCCCTGTCTTAAAGATTTGAGTCCATGATGCCGATATAACTTCCTTCTCAGGGGGACATGAACTGTTCACATTTCATGGACCTTGACGGAATATTCAGAACATCCAATGGCCAAGTGTATTGCTAGATCTCTGCGAGCAAACATAGTCTGGAAATAGTTACGTGGGGCCTAAGTGTGAGGGGCAGATCACGTGGGAAGTCGGAAACAGGCAGTCGAGCATTGATTATTGTCTTATGACAGAAGGAATATGACAAACTTAGAGAGATGAGGATGGACGAGGAAGGCATTAACAGCTTGGGTAGTGATCATAAACGCATAATATTACAAATGGGATATAAAACTGAAAATAAGAACATAGAATCAAAGTTTGGCAGCTTGTATCTAAATGACAAACAAATAACAAATATAGCCGCAAGAGTCGAGGAAAAAGTAGACGAACTACCAGGCAAAGACTGGAAGTATAGTGAGCTGCTACATGTAATCACGAAAGAAATGGAAAAAGAGAAGAAAACTATTTGTTGGAAACGAAAGAGAAAGCCAAAAAGTTGGTGGAACAAAGAAATCCGGGAGGCGATCGAGAAGTGACGTGAGGCATCATGGGAACAGACAGGCAAAAAAGGAGAAGCGGCCACAGGACGAAGTCAACCAAATATGGGAAATATATTTAGAGCAAAAATCCATTGTGCAATATTAGTCGAGGCAAAAATTAAAGGTGAGAGTGAACGCTGGATGACAGAGATTCGCGAAAAGAAGAGGCAGCGCCTAGGATATTTTGGAGCCACCTAAAAGCGCTAGGTAGGAAGTCTGTCACAATGCAACAACGTTTGGTAGGTGAAGGAGGAAATCAATTGGAAGGGTATGAAGCGCTAGGTTACATCCAAAAGATAACAGCCGATTCGTTTAAACAGGTCACCCAGGGGATTCCCCCGGTGAGTAAAGGTACGCAAAGGAGTGCAACTGACGAAGATGTAGTACTAGAGAATTTCAATTGGAAGAAGGCCGAAGGAAAAATTCCTAAGCGCGCTACTCAGGGCTTAGATGGGGTTCCCGTCAGCCTCATTAACGAACTCGGACATAACACTAAAGAAGCACTGCTGAAAGCCGTAGAAAAGTGCTTAGGAGAGGGAAATACCAGGCAGTTGGCGAAAAAGTAGAATGAACTTAATCTATAAAGGCAGGGGAGAAAAGGATAACATTCGCTCATATAGACCGCCAACCATTACATCGGTGCTATACAGGTTGGCGATGCAGGCAGTAAAATTAAAAATAGAAGCGTGGGTAGAACAAAATGATATTTTGGGAGAACTTCAGAATGGATTTCGAATCGACAGGCGGTTAGACGATAATCTGTTTGTTCTTACCCAGTGTATAGAAATATCGAAAATAGATAACAGGCCCTTATACGTAGCTTATCTAGATATCACCGGGGCGTATGACAACGTTAATCAGGAAATTTGGTGGGGTATATTGAAAGAAGTGGGCATAGGGGATGACTGTATACAGCTTTTGAGGGAAATATACCGATAAAATACAGTTTGTAGAGAATGGGAAGGAATAAGTAGCAAGGACAGCGTTGAAATTAGCAAGGGGCTGAGACAGGGATGTCCTTTGTCCCCGCTGTTACTCATGCTGTACATGGTGAGGATAGAAAAAGCGCTAGAAG